>NW_028132956.1:0-198894 GCF_964374135.1 Grampus griseus | reverse complement strand
TGCAACACCACAGGATTGCTTCAGGCCATAATCTGGTTCTGGCATGGCACGCTGAGCCTTTGGTTAATTCCTCTTCCTGGTGGGAAATGAGAGTTAAATTTGCCTGTCAAGACACCTCCAGCTAGTCTCTCATTGGTTCTCCCTATTCCTGTTCATCTTCCACAGAAATTGCAAACTGGGCCAAACAGGAGGTTAAAGGCACTGAGTCTCCAAGTCGGGAGAGTGTTAGTAAAGCGTCTGGAATGTTGCACCCGAGTACCAGCGGTCGAAAACTGAGACATATTTGAACACGTCTCCCGATCACACGGTTGATCATACTCTGGGTTCCACATGCATGTTTTAGCTGAAGGAAGAATCCCTTAAACCTGGAGAGTTGAGACCCGTGGAATGGGTACCATGCAATATGACTTCCAAGGGTCTTCATTTGCTCACCGAACCTCTCCAATCCTATCACTGCTGCGTTTATGCCCCTGTACACACGCTTGTTTCTCTTTCGGAGACATAGCAATCCATAGGTTTTAAGATACTTACTAGTCAGGTACATTCTTAGGCGTTTAATATGGGGTGTTGAGCCCATTTCGTTGAGCAAGGAGTAGCTCTTGTCTATTCCATATTTGGCTTAAGGAACTTTATCTGTGCTCATTTCAATCTCTGGTTTTAGGCAGCACCCCAACTCACCTTTCCCATTAGCAAGCATAAGTTGGTTTTCTAAATTTGAGACCCTGTTCTGTTTTGTAATTCAGTTCCTGTGTAGCCAAGTGTACATTCCGTGTATTAGTGATATCTTATGATGTTTCTTTTTCTGTGTGACTTATTTCAGTTAGAATCATCATACCTGGATCCACTCATTATGCTGCTACGGGCCTGATGACATAGATTTCATTGCTGAGTGATATTGCATTGTACGTAAGTACCACAAATTCTTTATCCATTACTCACTTTCTGCGATATTGAACTTGTACCGTAAACGAGGTTCTTGTAAACAGAGCCGTCCCAAACTTTGGGGTGGCTGTGTCTTTTTGATTTTAATTTCCCTAAGCTATAGGACCATAAGTGGAAGTGCCCTAGGCTCTGTTGCTTTGTTTTTTAGATGTTTCAGGAAACACCATACACTTCTCCCGAGTGGCTGTTGGCAATTTACATCCCGCCCATCAGCATAACAAGGCTCCCAGTTCTCCATGGCCTGTCCTGCCTTTCTGGATTTTACACTTTTTTCAGATGGCCCTTTTGACCGGGGGGAAGTGAGACTTCATTGTAGTGCAGATTTCCTTTGCAAGCTTGCTTGGTTGGCCAAAAAGGGCGTATGCGTTTTTTCCTGAATATATTCAGGGAAAAACGCATACGCCCTTTTTGGCCAAGTGCATCATTGTGGACGTTCTGCCTCTTTTCCTATGCTTTAACTGCCATTCCAGTCTACCTCCTGAAATCGGTTTCCTGCAATTCTGCCCCGCTTTCAAGTCCTCTTGGCAGCCTTACTTCAGTATATTTTTGGACGATAGCTGTCATTTATAACTCTGCAGGTTTGTGAATTACAGTGCCCCTGAGCTCCTTTCTTCAACTCGCTTTCTTGTGAGGTGGTTGCAACACCGCAGGATTGCTTCAGGCCCTAATCTGGTTCCGGCACGGCACGCTGAGCCTTTTGTTAATTCCTTTTCCTGGTGGGAAATGAAAGTTAAATTTGCCCGTCCAGACACTTCCAGCTAGTCTCTCATTGGTTCTCCCTATTCCTGTTCATCTTCCACAGAAATTGCAAACTGGGCCAAACAGGAGGTTAAAGGCACTGACTCTCCAAGTCGAGAGAGTGTTAGTAAAGCGTCTGGAATGTTGCACCCGAGTACCAGGGGACAAGAACTGACACATATTTGAACACGTCTCCCGATCACACGGTTGATCATACTCTGGGTTCCACATGCATGTTTTAGCTGAAGGAAGAATCCCTTAAACCTGGAGAGTTGAGACCCGTGGAATGGGTACCATGCAATATGACTTCAAAGGGTCTTCATTTGCTCACCGAACATCTCCAATCCTATCACTGCTGCGTTTATACCCCTGTACACACTCTTGATTCTCTTTCGGAGACATAGCAATCCATAGGTTTTAAGATACTTACTAGTCAGGTACATTCTTAGGCGTTTAATATGGGGTGTTGAGTCCATTTCGTTGAGCAAGGAGTAGCACTTGTCTATTCCATATTTGGCTTAAGGAACTTTATCTGTGCTCATTTCAATCTCTGGTTTTAGGCAGCACCCCAACTCACCTTTCCCCTTAGCAAGCATAAGTTGGTTTTCTAAATTTGAGACCCTGTTCTGTTTTGTAATTCAGTTCCTGTGTAGCCAAGTTTACATTCCGTGTATTAGTGATATCTTATGATGTTTCTTTTTCTGTGTGACTTATTTCAGTTAGAATCATCATACCTGAATCCACTCATTATGCTGCTACGGGCCTGATGACATAGATTTCATTGCTGAGTGATATTGCATTGTACGTAAGTACCACAACTTCTTTATCCATTATTCAATTTCTGCGATATTGAACTTGTACCGTAAACGAGGTTCTTGTAAACAGAGCCGTCCCAAACTTTGGGGTGGCTGTGTCTTTTTGATTTTAATTTCCCTATGCTATAGGACCATAAGTGGAAGTGCCCTAGGCTCTGTTGCTTTTTCTTTAGATGTTTCAGGAAACACCATACACTTCTCCCGAGTGGCTGTTGGCAAATTACATCCCGCCCATCAGCATAACAAGGCTCCCAGTTCTCCATGGCCTGTCCTGCCTTCTGGATTTTACACTTTTTTCAGATGGCCCTTTTGACCGGGGGGAAGTGAGACTTCATTGTAGTGCAGATTTCCTTTGCAAGCTTGCTTGGTTGGCCAAAAAGGGCGTATGCGTTTTTTCCTGAATATATTCAGGAAAAAACGCATACGCCCTTTTTGGCCAAGTGCATCATTGTGGACGTTCTGCCTCTTTTCCTATGCTTTAACTGCCATTCCAGTCTACCTCCTGAAATCGGTTTCCTGCAATTCTGCCCCGCTTTCAAGTCCTCTTGGCAGCCTTACTTCAGTATATTTTTGGACGATAGCTGTCATTTATAACTCTGCAGGTTTGGGAATTACAGTGCCCCTGAGCTCCTTTCTTCAACTCCCTTTCTTGTGAGCTGGCCGCAACACCGCAGGATTGCTTCAGGCCCTAATCTGGTTCCGGCACGGCACGCTGAGCCTTTGGTTAATTCCTCTTCCTGGTGGGAAATGAGAGTTAAATTTGCCCGTCCAGACACCTCCAGCTAGTCTCTCATTGGTTCTCCCTATTCCTGTTCATCTTCCGCAGAAATTGCAAACTGGGCCAAACAGGATGTTAAAGGCACTGACTCTCCAAGTCGGGAGAGTGTTAGTAAAGCGTCTGGAATGTTGCACCCGAGTACCAGGGGATGAGAACTGAGACATATTTGAAAACGTCTCCCGATCACACGGTTGATCATACTCTGGGTTCCACATGCATGTTTTAGCTGAAGGAAGAATCCCTTAAACCATGAGAGTTGAGACCCGTGGAATGGGTACCATGCAATATGACTTCAAAGGGTCTTCATTTGTTCACCGAACCTCTCCAATCCTATCACTGCTGCGTTTATGCCCCTGTACACACGTTTGATTCTCTTTCGGAGACATAGCAATCCATAGGTTTTAAGATACTTACTAGTCAGGTACATTCTTAGGCGTTTAATATGGGGTGTTGAGTCCATTTCATTGAGCAAGGAGTAGCTCTTGTCTATTCCATATTTGGCTTAAGGAACTTTATCTGTACTCATTTCAATCTCTGGTTTTAGGCATCACCCCAACTCACCTTTCCCCTTAGCAAGCATAAGTTGGTTTTCTGAATTTGAGACCCTGTTCTGTTTTGGAATTCAGTTCCTGTGTAGGCAAGTTTACATTCCGTGTATTAGTGATATCTTATGATGTTTCTTTTTCTGTGTGACTTATTTCAGTTAGAATCATCATACCTGAATCCACTGATTATGCTGCTACGGGCCTGATGACATAGATTTCATTGCTGAGTGATATTGCATTGTACGTAAGTACCACAACTTCTTTATCCATTATTCACTTTCTGCGATATTGAATTTGTACCGTAAACGAGGTTCTTGTAAACAGAGCCGTCCCAAACTTTGGGGTGGCTGTGTATTTTTTACTTTAATTTCCCTAAGCTATAGGACCATAATTTGGAAGTGCTGTAGGCTCTGTTGCTTTGTTTTTTAGATGTTTCAGGAAACACCATACACTTCTCCCGAGTGGCTGTTGGCAATTTACATCCCGCCCATCAGCATAACAAGGCTCCCAGTTCTCCATGGCCTGTCCTGCCTTTCTGGATTTTACACTTTTTTCAGATGGCCCTTTTGACCGGGGAGAAGTGAGACTTCATTGTAGTGCAGATTTCCTTTGCAAGCTTGCTTGGTTGGCCAAAAAGGGCGTATGCGTTTTTTCCTGAATATATTCAGGAAAAAACGCATACGCCCTTTTTGGCCAAGTGCATCATTGTGGACGTTCTGCCTCTTTTCCTATGCTTTCAATGCAATTCCAGTCTACCTCCTGAAATCGGTTTCCTGCAATTCTGCCCCGCTTTCAAGTCCTCTTGGCAGCCTTACTTCAGTATATTTTTGGACGATAGCTGTCATTTATAACTCTGCAGGTTTGTGAATTACAGTGCCCCTGAGCTCCTTTCTTCAACTCGCTTTCTTGTGAGCTGGCTGCAACACCACAGGATTGCTTCAGGCCATAATCTGGTTCTGGCATGGCACGCTGAGCCTTTGGTTAATTCCTCTTCCTGGTGGGAAATGAGAGTTAAATTTGCCTGTCAAGACACCTCCAGCTAGTCTCTCATTGGTTCTCCCTATTCCTGTTCATCTTCCACAGAAATTGCAAACTGGGCCAAACAGGAGGTTAAAGGCACTGACTCTCCAAGTCGGGAGAGTGTTAGTAAAGCGTCTGGAATGTTGCACCCGAGTACCAGGGGTCGAAAACTGAGACATATTTGAACACGTCTCCCGATCACACGGTTGATCATACTCTGGGTTCCACATGCATGTTTTAGCTGAAGGAAGAATCCCTTAAACCTGGAGAGTTGAGACCCGTGGAATGGGTACCATGCAATATGACTTCAAAGGGTCTTCATTTGCTCACCGAACCTCTCCAATCCTATCACTGCTGCGTTTATGCCCCTGTACACACGCTTGTTTCTCTTTCGGAGACATAGCAATCCATAGGTTTTAAGATACTTACTAGTCAGGTACATTCTTAGGCGTTTAATATGGGGTGTTGAGCCCATTTCGTTGAGCAAGGAGTAGCTCTTGTCTATTCCATATTTGGCTTAAGGAACTTTATCTGTGCTCATTTCAATCTCTGGTTTTAGGCAGCACCCCAACTCACCTTTCCCATTAGCAAGCATAAGTTGGTTTTCTAAATTTGAGACCCTGTTCTGTTTTGTAATTCAGTTCCTGTGTAGCCAAGTGTACATTCCGTGTATTAGTGATATCTTATGATGTTTCTTTTTCTGTGTGACTTATTTCAGTTAGAATCATCATACCTGGATCCACTCATTATGCTGCTACGGGCCTGATGACATAGATTTCATTGCTGAGTGATATTGCATTGTACGTAAGTACCACAACTTCTTTATCCATTACTCACTTTCTGCGATATTGAACTTGTACCGTAAACGAGGTTCTTGTAAACAGAGCCGTCCCAAACTTTGGGGTGGCTGTGTCTTTTTGATTTTAATTTCCCTAAGCTATAGGACCATAAGTGGAAGTGCCCTAGGCTCTGTTGCTTTGTTTTTTAGATGTTTCAGGAAACACCATACACTTCTCCCGAGTGGCTGTTGGCAATTTACATCCCGCCCATCAGCATAACAAGGCTCCCAGTTCTCCATGGCCTGTCCTGCCTTTCTGGATTTTACACTTTTTTCAGATGGCCCTTTTGACCGGGGGGAAGTGAGACTTCATTGTAGTGCAGATTTCCTTTGCAAGCTTGCTTGGTTGGCCAAAAAGGGCGTATGCGTTTTTTCCTGAATATATTCAGGGAAAAACGCATACGCCCTTTTTGGCCAAGTGCATCATTGTGGACGTTCTGCCTCTTTTCCTATGCTTTCAATGCAATTCCAGTCTACCTCCTGAAATCGGTTTCCTGCAATTCTGCCCCGCTTTCAAGTCCTCTTGGCAGCCTTACTTCAGTATATTTTTGGACGATAGCTGTCATTTATAACTCTGCAGGTTTGTGAATTACAGTGCCCCTGAGCTCCTTTCTTCAACTCGCGTTCTTGTGAGCTGGCCACAACTCCGCAGGATTGCTTCAGGCCCTAATCTGGTTCCGGCACGGCACGCTGAGCCTTTGGTTAATTCCTCTTCCTGGTGGGAAATGAGAGTTAAATTTGCCCGTCCAGACACCTCCAGCTAGTCTCTCATTGGTTCTCCCTATTCCTGTTCATCTTCCACAGAAATTGCAAACTGGGCCAAACAGGAGGTTAAAGGCACTGACTCTCCAAGTCAGGAGAGTGTTAGTAAAGCGTCTGGAATGTTGCACCCGAGTACCAGGGGTCGAAAACTGAGACATATTTGAACACGTCTCCCTATCACACGGTTGATCATACTCTGGGTTCCACATGCATGTTTTAGCTGAAGGAAGAATCCCTTAAACCTGGAGAGTTGAGACCCGTGGAATGGGTACCATGCAATATGACTTCAAAGGGTCTTCATTTGCTCACTGAACCTCTCCAATCCTATCACTGCTGCGTTTATGCCCCTGTACACACGCTTGATTCTCTTTCGGAGACATAGCAATCCATAGGTTTTAAGATACTTACTAGTCAGGTACATTCTTAGGCGTTTAATATGGGGTGTTGAGCCCATTTCGTTGAGAAGGAGTAGCTCTTGTCTATTCCATATTTGGCTTAAGCAACTTTATCTGTGCTCATTTCAATCTCTGGTTTTAGGCAGCACCCCAACTCACCTTTCCCCTTAAGCAAGCATAAGTTGGTTTTCTAAATTTGAGACCCTGTTCTGTTTTGTAATTCAGTTCCTGTGTAGCCAAGTTTACATTCCGTGTATTAGTGATATCTTATGATGTTTCTTTTTCTGTGTGACTTATTTCAGTTAGAATCATCATACCTGAGTCCACTCATTATGCTGCTACGGGCCTGATGACATAGATTTCATTGCTGAGTGATATTGCATTGTACGTAAGTACCACAACTTCTTTATCCATTATTCACTTTCTGCGATATTGAACTTGTACCGTAAATGAGGTTCTTGTAAACAGAGCCGTCCCAAACTTTGGGGTGGCTGTGTCTTTTTTACTTTAATTTCCCTAAGCTATAAGACCATAAGTGGAAGTGCTGTAGGCTCTGTTGCTTTGTTTTTTAGATGTTTCAGGAAACACCATACACTTCTCCCGAGTGGCTGTTGGCAATTTACATCCCGCCCATCAGCATAACAAGGCTCCCAGTTCTCCATGGCCTGTCCTGCCTTTCTGGATTTTACACTTTTTTCAGATGGCCCTTTTGACCGGGGGGAAGTGAGACTTCATTGTAGTGCAGATTTCCTTTGCAAGCTTGCTTGGTTGGCCAAAAAGGGCGTATGCGTTTTTTCCTGAATATATTCAGGAAAAAACGCATACGCCCTTTTTGGCCAAGTGCATCATTGTGGACGTTCTGCCTCTTTTCCTATGCTTTAACTGCCATTCCAGTCTACCTCCTGAAATCGGTTTCCTGCAATTCTGCCCCGCTTTCAAGTCCTCTTGGCAGCCTTACTTCAGTATATTTTTGGACGATAGCTGTCATTTATAACTCTGCAGGTTTGTGAATTACAGTGCCCCTGAGCTCCTTTCTTCAACTCGCGTTCTTGTGAGCTGGCCACAACTCCGCAGGATTGCTTCAGGCCCTAATCTGGTTCCGGCACGGCACGCTGAGCCTTTGGTTAATTCCTCTTCCTGGTGGGAAATGAGAGTTAAATTTGCCCGTCCAGACACCTCCAGCTAGTCTCTCATTGGTTCTCCCTATTCCTGTTCATCTTCCACAGAAATTGCAAACTGGGCCAAACAGGAGGTTAAAGGCACTGACTCTCCAAGTCAGGAGAGTGTTAGTAAAGCGTCTGGAATGTTGCACCCGAGTACCAGGGGTCGAAAACTGAGACATATTTGAACACGTCTCCCTATCACACGGTTGATCATACTCTGGGTTCCACATGCATGTTTTAGCTGAAGGAAGAATCCCTTAAACCTGGAGAGTTGAGACCCGTGGAATGGGTACCATGCAATATGACTTCAAAGGGTCTTCATTTGCTCACCGAACCTCTCCAATCCTATCACTGCTGCGTTTATGCCCCTGTACACACGCTTGTTTCTCTTTCGGAGACATAGCAATCCATAGGTTTTAAGATACTTACTAGTCAGGTACATTCTTAGGCGTTTAATATGGGGTGTTGAGCCCATTTCGTTGAGCAAGGAGTAGCTCTTGTCTATTCCATATTTGGCTTAAGGAACTTTATCTGTGCTCATTTCAATCTCAGGTTTTAGGCAGCACCCCAACTCACCTTTCCCATTAGCAAGCATAAGTTGGTTTTCTAAATTTGAGACCCTGTTCTGTTTTGTATTTCAGTTCCTGTGTAGCCAAGTTTACATTCCGTGTATTAGTGATATCTTATGATGTTTCTTTTTCTGTGTGACTTATTTCAGTTAGAATCATCATACCTGAGTCCACTCATTATGCTGCTACGGGCCTGATGACATAGATTTCATTGCTGAGTGATATTGCATTGTACGTAAGTACCACAACTTCTTTATCCATTATTCACTTTCTGCGATATTGAACTTGTACCGTAAACGAGGTTCTTGTAAACAGAGCCGTCCCAAACTTTGGGGTGGCTGTGTCTTTTTTACTTTAATTTCCCTAAGCTATAGGACCATAAGTGGAAGTGCTGTAGGCTCTGTTGCTTTGTTTTTTAGATGTTTCAGGAAACACCATACACTTCTCCCGAGTGGCTGTTGGCAATTTACATCCCGCCCATCAGCATAACAAGGCTCCCAGTTCTCCATGGCCTGTCCTGCCTTTCTGGATTTTACACTTTTTTCAGATGGCCCTTTTGACCGGGGGGAAGTGAGACTTCATTGTAGTGCAGATTTCCTTTGCAAGCTTGCTTGGTTGGCCAAAAAGGGCGTATGCGTTTTTTCCTGAATATATTCAGGAAAAAACGCATACGCCCTTTTTGGCCAAGTGCATCATTGTGGACGTTCTGCCTCTTTTCCTATGCTTTAACTGCCATTCCAGTCTACCTCCTGAAATCGGTTTCCTGCAATTCTGCCCCGCATTCAAGTCCTCTTGGCAGCCTTACTTCAGTATATTTTTGGACGATAGCTGTCATTTATAACTCTGCAGGTTTGTGAATTACAGTGCCCCTGAGCTCCTTTCTTCAACTCGCTTTCTTGTGAGCTGGCTGCAACACCACAGGATTGCTTCAGGCCATAATCTGGTTCTGGCATGGCACGCTGAGCCTTTGGTTAATTCTTCTTCCTGGTGGGAAATGAGAGTTAAATTTGCCTGTCAAGACACCTCCAGCTAGTCTCTCATTGGTTCTCCCTATTCCTGTTCATCTTCCACAGAAATTGCAAACTGGGCCAAACAGGAGGTTAAAGGCACTGACTCTCCAAGTCGGGAGAGTGTTAGTAAAGCGTCTGGAATGTTGCACCCGAGTACCAGGGGTCGAAAACTGAGACATATTTGAACACGTCTCCCGATCACACGGTTGATCATACTCTGGGTTCCACATGCATGTTTTAGCTGAAGGAAGAATCCCTTAAACCTGGAGAGTTGAGACCCGTGGAATGGGTACCATGCAATATGACTTCAAAGGGTCTTCATTTGCTCACCGATCCTCTCCAATCCTATCACTGCTGCGTTTATGCCCCTGTACACACGCTTGTTTCTCTTTCGGAGACATAGCAATCCATAGGTTTTAAGATACTTACTAGTCAGGTACATTCTTAGGCGTTTAATATGGGGTGTTGAGCCCATTTCGTTGAGCAAGGAGTAGCTCTTGTCTATTCCATATTTGGCTTAAGGAACTTTATCTGTGCTCATTTCAATCTCTGGTTTTAGGCAGCACCCCAACTCACCTTTCCCATTAGCAAGCATAAGTTGGTTTTCTAAATTTGAGACCCTGTTCTGTTTTGTAATTCAGTTCCTGTGTAGCCAAGTTTACATTCCGTGTATTAGTGATATCTTATGATGTTTCTTTTTCTGTGTGACTTATTTCAGTTAGAATCATCATACCTGGATCCACTCATTATGCTGCTACGGGCCTGATGACATAGATTTCATTGCTGAGTGATATTGCATTGTACGTAAGTACCACAACTTCTTTATCCATTACTCACTTTCTGCGATATTGAACTTGTACCGTAAACGAGGTTCTTGTAAACAGAGCCGTCCCAAACTTTGGGGTGGCTGTGTCTTTTTGCTTTTAATTTCCCTAAGCTATAGGACCATAAGTGGAAGTGCCCTAGGCTCTGTTGCTTTGTTTTTTAGATGTTTCAGGAAACAGCATACACTTCTCCCGGTTGGCTGTTGGCAATTTACATCCCGCCCATCAGCATAACAAGGCTCCCAGTTCTCCATGGCCTGTCCTGCCTTTCTGGATTTTACACTTTTTTCAGATGGCCCTTTTGACCGGGGGGAAGTGAGACTTCATTGTAGTGCAGATTTCCTTTGCAAGCTTGCTTGGTTGGCCAAAAAGGGCGTATGCGTTTTTTCCTGAATATATTCAGGGAAAAACGCATACGCCCTTTTTGGCCAAGTGCATCATTGTGGACATTCTGCCTCTTTTCCTATCCTTTCAATGCCATTCCAGTCTACCTCCTGAAATCGGTTTCCTGCAATTCTGCCCCGCTTTCAAGTCCTCTTGGCAGCCTTACTTCAGTATATTTTTGGACGATAGCTGTCATTTATAACTCTGCAGGTTTGTGAATTACAGTGCCCCTGAGCTCCTTTCTTCAACTCGCGTTCTTGTGAGCTCGCCACAACTCCGCAGGATTGCTTCAGGCCCTAATCTGGTTCCGGCACGGCACGCAGAGCCTTTGGTTAATTCCTCTTCCTGGTGGGAAATGAGAGTTAAATTTGCCCGTCCAGACACCTCCAGCTAGTCTCTCATTGGTTCTCCCTATTCCTGTTCATCTTCCACAGAAATTGCAAACTGGGCCAAACAGGAGGTTAAAGGCACTGACTCTCCAAGTCAGGAGAGTGTTAGTAAAGCGTCTGGAATGTTGCACCCGAGTACCAGGGGTCGAAAACTGAGACATATTTGAACACGTCTCCCGATCACACGGTTGATCATACTCTGGGTTCCACATGCATGTTTTAGCTGAAGGAAGAATCCCTTAAACCTGGAGAGTTGAGACCCGTGGAATGGGTACCATGCAATATGACTTCAAAGGGTCTTCATTTGCTCACTGAACCTCTCCAATCCTATCACTGCTGCGTTTATGCCCCTGTACACACGCTTGATTCTCTTTCGGAGACATAGCAATCCATAGGTTTTAAGATACTTACTAGTCAGGTACATTCTTAGGCGTTTAATATGGGGTGTTGAGTCCATTTCGTTGAGCAAGGAGTAGCACTTGTCTATTCCATATTTGGCTTAAGGAACTTTATCTGTGCTCATTTCAATCTCTGGTTTTAGGCAGCACCCCAACTCACCTTTCCCCTTAGCAAGCATAAGTTGGTTTTCTAAATTTGAGACCCTGTTCTGTTTTGTAATTCAGTTCCTGTGTAGCCAAGTTTACATTCCGTGTATTAGTGATATCTTATGATGTTTCTTTTTCTGTGTGACTTATTTCAGTTAGAATCATCATACCTGAATCCACTCATTATGCTGCTACGTGCCTGATGACATAGATTTCATTGCTGAGTGATATTGCATTGTACGTAAGTACCACAACTTCTTTATACATTATTCAATTTCTGCGATATTGAACTTGTACCGTAAACGAGGTTCTTGTAAACAGAGCCGTCCCAAACTTTGGGGTGGCTGTGTCTTTTTGATTTTAATTTCCCTATGCTATAGGACCATAAGTGGAAGTGCCCTAGGCTCTGTTGCTTTTTTTTTAGATGTTTCAGGAAACACCATACACTTCTCCCGAGTGGCTGTTGGCAAATTACATCCCGCCCATCAGCATAACAAGGCTCCCAGTTCTCCATGGCCTGTCCTGCCTTCTGGATTTTACACTTTTTTCAGATGGCCCTTTTGACCGGGGGGAAGTGACACTTCATTGTAGTGCAGATTTCCTTTGCAAGCTTGCTTGGTTGGCCAAAAAGGGCGTATGCGTTTTTTCCTGAATATATTCAGGAAAAAACGCATACGCCCTTTTTGGCCAAGTTCATCATTGTGGACGTTCTGCCTCTTTTCCTATGCTTTCAATGCAATTCCAGTCTACCTCCTGAAATCGGTTTCCTGCAATTCTGCCCCGCTTTCAAGTCCTCTTGGCAGCCTTACTTCAGTATATTTTTGGACGATAGCTGTCATTTATAACTCTGCAGGTTTGGGAATTACAGTGCCCCTGAGCTCCTTTCTTCAACTCCCTTTCTTGTGAGCTGGCCGCAACACCGCAGGATTGCTTCAGGCCCTAATCTGGTTCCGGCACGGCACGCTGAGCCTTTGGTTAATTCCTCTTCCTGGTGGGAAATGAGAGTTAAATTTGCCCGTCCAGACACCTCCAGCTAGTCTCTCATTGGTTCTCCCTATTCCTGTTCATCTTCCGCAGAAATTGCAAACTGGGCCAAACAGGATGTTAAAGGCACTGACTCTCCAAGTCGGGAGAGTGTTAGTAAAGCGTCTGGAATGTGGCACCCGAGTACCAGGGGATGAGAACTGAGACATATTTGAAAACGTCTCCCGATCACACGGTTGATCATACTCTGGGTTCCACATGCATGTTTTAGCTGAAGGAAGAATCCCTTAAACCATGAGAGTTGAGACCCGTGGAATGGGTACCATGCAATATGACTTCAAAGGGTCTTCATTTGTTCACCGAACCTCTCCAATCCTATCACTGCTGCGTTTATGCCCCTGTACACACGTTTGATTCTCTTTCGGAGACATAGCAATCCATAGGTTTTAAGATACTTACTAGTCAGGTACATTCTTAGGCGTTTAATATGGGGTGTTGAGTCCATTTCATTGAGCAAGGAGTAGCTCTTGTCTATTCCATATTTGGCTTAAGGAACTTTATCTGTACTCATTTCAATCTCTGGTTTTAGGCATCACCCCAACTCACCTTTCCCCTTAGCAAGCATAAGTTGGTTTTCTGAATTTGAGACCCTGTTCTGTTTTGGAATTCAGTTCCTGTGTAGCCAAGTTTACATTCCGTGTATTAGTGATATCTTATGATGTTTCTTTTTCTGTGTGACTTATTTCAGTTAGAATCATCATACCTGAATCCACTGATTATGCTGCTACGGGCCTGATGACATAGATTTCATTGCTGAGTGATATTGCATTGTACGTAAGTACCACAACTTCTTTATCCATTATTCACTTTCTGCGATATTGAATTTGTACCGTAAACGAGGTTCTTGTAAACAGAGCCGTCCCAAACTTTGGGGTGGCTGTGTATTTTTTACTTTAATTTCCCTAAGCTATAGGACCATAAGTGGAAGTGCTGTAGGCTCTGTTGCTTTGTTTTTTAGATGTTTCAGGAAACACCATACACTTCTCCCGAGTGGCTGTTGGCAATTTACATCCCGCCCATCAGCATAACAAGGCTCCCAGTTCTCCATGGCCTGTCCTGCCTTTCTGGATTTTACACTTTTTTCAGATGGCCCTTTTGACCGGGGAGAAGTGAGACTTCATTGTAGTGCAGATTTCCTTTGCAAGCTTGCTTGGTTGGCCAAAAAGGGCGTATGCGTTTTTTCCTGAATATATTCAGGAAAAAACGCATACGCCCTTTTTGGCCAAGTGCATCATTGTGGACGTTCTGCCTCTTTTCCTATGCTTTCAATGCAATTCCAGTCTACCTCCTGAAATCGGTTTCCTGCAATTCTGCCCCGCTTTCAAGTCCTCTTGGCAGCCTTACTTCAGTATATTTTTGGACGATAGCTGTCATTTATAACTCTGCAGGTTTGTGAATTACAGTGCCCCTGAGCTCCTTTCTTCAACTCGCTTTCTTGTGAGCTGGCTGCAACACCACAGGATTGCTTCAGGCCATAATCTGGTTCTGGCATGGCACGCTGAGCCTTTGGTTAATTCCTCTTCCTGGTGGGAAATGAGAGTTAAATTTGCCTGTCAAGACACCTCCAGCTAGTCTCTCATTGGTTCTCCCTATTCCTGTTCATCTTCCACAGAAATTGCAAACTGGGCCAAACAGGAGGTTAAAGGCACTGAGTCTCCAAGTCGGGAGAGTGTTAGTAAAGCGTCTGGAATGTTGCACCCGAGTACCAGGGGTCGAAAACTGAGACATATTTGAACACGTCTCCCGATCACACGGTTGATCATACTCTGGGTTCCACATGCATGTTTTAGCTGAAGGAAGAATCCCTTAAACCTGGAGAGTTGAGACCCGTGGAATGGGTACCATGCAATATGACTTCAAAGGGTCTTCATTTGCTCACCGAACCTCTCCAATCCTATCACTGCTGCGTTTATGCCCCTGTACACACGCTTGTTTCTCTTTCGGAGACATAGCAATCCATAGGTTTTAAGATACTTACTAGTCAGGTACATTCTTAGGCGTTTAATATGGGGTGTTGAGCCCATTTCGTTGAGCAAGGAGTAGCTCTTGTCTATTCCATATTTGGCTTAAGGAACTTTATCTGTGCTCATTTCAATCTCTGGTTTTAGGCAGCACCCCAACTCACCTTTCCCATTAGCAAGCATAAGTTGGTTTTCTAAATTTGAGACCCTGTTCTGTTTTGTAATTCAGTTCCTGTGTAGCCAAGTGTACATTCCGTGTATTAGTGATATCTTATGATGTTTCTTTTTCTGTGTGACTTATTTCAGTTAGAATCATCATACCTGGATCCACTCATTATGCTGCTATGGGCCTGATGACATAGATTTCATTGCTGAGTGATATTGCATTGTACGTAAGTACCACAACTTCTTTATCCATTACTCACTTTCTGCGATATTGAACTTGTACCGTAAACGAGGTTCTTGTAAACAGAGCCGTCCCAAACTTTGGGGTGGCTGTGTCTTTTTGATTTTAATTTCCCTAAGCTATAGGACCATAAGTGGAAGTGCCCTAGGCTCTGTTGCTTTGTTTTTTAGATGTTTCAGGAAACACCATACACTTCTCCCGAGTGGCTGTTGGCAATTTACATCCCGCCCATCAGCATAACAAGGCTCCCAGTTCTCCATGGCCTGTCCTGCCTTTCTGGATTTTACACTTTTTTCAGATGGCCCTTTTGACCGGGGGGAAGTGAGACTTCATTGTAGTGCAGATTTCCTTTGCAAGCTTGCTTGGTTGGCCAAAAAGGGCGTATGCGTTTTTTCCTGAATATATTCAGGGAAAAACGCATACGCCCTTTTTGGCCAAGTGCATCATTGTGGACGTTCTGCCTCTTTTCCTATGCTTTCAATGCAATTCCAGTCTACCTCCTGAAATCGGTTTCCTGCAATTCTGCCCCTCTTTCAAGTCCTCTTGGCAGCCTTACTTCAGTATATTTTTGGACGATAGCTGTCATTTATAACTCTGCAGGTTTGTGAATTACAGTGCCCCTGAGCTCCTTTCTTCAACTCGCGTTCTTGTGAGCTGGCCACAACTCCGCAGGATTGCTTCAGGCCCTAATCTGGTTCCGGCACGGCACGCTGAGCCTTTGGTTAATTCCTCTTCCTGGTGGGAAATGAGAGTTAAATTTGCCCGTCCAGACACCTCCAGCTAGTCTCTCATTGGTTCTCCCTATTCCTGTTCATCTTCCACAGAAATTGCAAACTGGGCCAAACAGGAGGTTAAAGGCACTGACTCTCCAAGTCAGGAGAGTGTTAGTAAAGCGTCTGGAATGTTGCACCCGAGTACCAGGGGTCGAAAACTGAGACATATTTGAACACGTCTCCCTATCACACGGTTGATCATACTCTGGGTTCCACATGCATGTTTTAGCTGAAGGAAGAATCCCTTAAACCTGGAGAGTTGAGACCCGTGGAATGGGTACCATGCAATATGACTTCAAAGGGTCTTCATTTGCTCACTGAACCTCTCCAATCCTATCACTGCTGCGTTTATGCCCCTGTACACACGCTTGATTCTCTTTCGGAGACATAGCAATCCATAGGTTTTAAGATACTTACTAGTCAGGTACATTCTTAGGCGTTTAATATGGGGTGTTGAGCCCATTTCGTTGAGAAGGAGTAGCTCTTGTCTATTCCATATTTGGCTTAAGCAACTTTATCTGTGCTCATTTCAATCTCTGGTTTTAGGCAGCACCCCAACTCACCTTTCCCCTTAAGCAAGCATAAGTTGGTTTTCTAAATTTGAGACCCTGTTCTGTTTTGTAATTCAGTTCCTGTGTAGCCAAGTTTACATTCCGTGTATTAGTGATATCTTATGATGTTTCTTTTTCTGTGTGACTTATTTCAGTTAGAATCATTATACCTGAGTCCACTCATTATGCTGCTACAGGCCTGATGACATAGATTTCATTGCTGAGTGATATTGCATTGTACGTAAGTACCACAACTTCTTTATCCATTATTCACTTTCTGCGATATTGAACTTGTACCGTAAATGAGGTTCTTGTAAACAGAGCCGTCCCAAACTTTGGGGTGGCTGTGTCTTTTTTACTTTAATTTCCCTAAGCTATAAGACCATAAGTGGAAGTGCTGTAGGCTCTGTTGCTTTGTTTTTTAGATGTTTCAAGAAACACCATACACTTCTCCTGAGTGGCTGTTGGCAATTTACATCCCGCCCATCAGCATAACAAGGCTCCCAGTTCTCCATGGCCTGTCCTGCCTTTCTGGATTTTACACTTTTTTCAGATGGCCCTTTTGACCGGGGGGAAGTGAGACTTCATTGTAGTGCAGATTTCCTTTGCAAGCTTGCTTGGTTGGCCAAAAAGGGCGTATGCGTTTTTTCCTGAATATATTCAGGAAAAAACGCATACGCCCTTTTTGGCCAAGTGCATCATTGTGGACGTTCTGCCTCTTTTCCTATGCTTTAACTGCCATTCCAGTCTACCTCCTGAAATCGGTTTCCTGCAATTCTGCCCCGCTTTCAAGTCCTCTTGGCAGCCTTACTTCAGTATATTTTTGGACGATAGCTGTCATTTATAACTCTGCAGGTTTGTGAATTACAGTGCCCCTGAGCTCCTTTCTTCAACTCGCTTTCTTGTGAGCTGGCTGCAACACCACAGTATTGCTTCAGGCCATAATCTGGTTCTGGCATGGCACGCTGAGCCTTTGGTTAATTCCTCTTCCTGGTGGGAAATGAGAGTTAAATTTGCCTGTCAAGACACCTCCAGCTAGTCTCTCATTGGTTCTCCCTATTCCTGTTCATCTTCCACAGAAATTGCAAACTGGGCCAAACAGGAGGTTAAAGGCACTGACTCTCCAAGTCGGGAGAGTGTTAGTAAAGCGTCTGGAATGTTGCACCCGAGTACCAGGGGTCGAAAACTGAGACATATTTGAACACGTCTCCCGATCACACGGTTGATCATACTCTGGGTTCCACATGCATGTTTTAGCTGAAGGAAGAATCCCTTAAACCTGGAGAGTTGAGACCCGTGGAATGGGTACCATGCAATATGACTTCAAGGGGTCTTCATTTGCTCACCGAACCTCTCCAATCCTATCACTGCTGCGTTTATGCCCCTGTACACACGCTTGTTTCTCTTTCGGAGACATAGCAATCCATAGGTTTTAAGATACTTACTAGTCAGGTACATTCTTAGGCGTTTAATATGGGGTGTTGAGCCCATTTCGTTGAGCAAGGAGTAGCTCTTGTCTATTCCATATTTTGCTTAAGGAACTTTATCTGTGCTCATTTCAATCTCTGGTTTTAGGCAGCACCCCAACTCACCTTTCCCATTAGCAAGCATAAGTTGGTTTTCTAAATTTGAGACCCTGTTCTGTTTTGTAATTCAGTTCCTGTGTAGCCAAGTTTACATTCCGTGTATTAGTGATATCTTATGATGTTTCTTTTTCTGTGTGACTTATTTCAGTTAGAATCATCATACCTGAGTCCACTCATTATGCTGCTACGGGCCTGATGACATAGATTTCATTGCTGAGTGATATTGCATTGTACGTAAGTACCACAACTTCTTTATCCATTATTCACTTTCTGCGATATTGAACTTGTACCGTAAACGAGGTTCTTGTAAACAGAGCCGTCCCAAACTTTGGGGTGGCTGTGTCTTTTTTACTTTAATTTCCCTAAGCTATAGGACCATAAGTGGAAGTGCTGTAGGCTCTGTTGCTTTGTTTTTTAGATGTTTCAGGAAACACCATACACTTCTCCCGAGTGGCTGTTGGTAATTTACATCCCGCCCATCAGCATAACAAGGCTCCCAGTTCTCCATGGCCTGTCCTGCCTTTCTGGATTTTACACTTTTTTCAGATGGCCCTTTTGACCGGGGGGAAGTGAGACTTCATTGTAGTGCAGATTTCCTTTGCAAGCTTGCTTGGTTGGCCAAAAAGGGCGTATGCGTTTTTTCCTGAATATATTCAGGAAAAAACGCATACGCCCTTTTTGGCCAAGTGCATCATTGTGGACGTTCTGACTCTTTTCCTATGCTTTAACTGCCATTCCAGTCTACCTCCTGAAATCGGTTTCCTGCAATTCTGCCCCGCTTTCAAGTCCTCTTGGCAGCCTTACTTCAGTATATTTTTGGACGATAGCTGTCATTTATAACTCTGCAGGTTTGTGAATTACAGTGCCCCTGAGCTCCTTTCTTCAACTCGCTTTCTTGTGAGCTGGCTGCAACACCACAGGATTGCTTCAGGCCATAATCTGGTTCTGGCATGGCACGCTGAGCCTTTGGTTAATTCTTCTTCCTGGTGGGAAATGAGAGTTAAATTTGCCTGTCAAGACACCTCCAGCTAGTCTCTCATTGGTTCTCCCTATTCCTGTTCATCTTCCACAGAAATTGCAAACTGGGCCAAACAGGAGGTTAAAGGCACTGACTCTCCAAGTCGGGAGAGTGTTAGTAAAGCGTCTGGAATGTTGCACCCGAGTACCAGGGGTCGAAAACTGAGACATATTTGAACACGTCTCCCGATCACACGGTTGATCATACTCTGGGTTCCACATGCATGTTTTAGCTGAAGGAAGAATCCCTTAAACCTGGAGAGTTGAGACCCGTGGAATGGGTACCATGCAATATGACTTCAAAGGGTCTTCATTTGCTCACCGATCCTCTCCAATCCTATCACTGCTGCGTTTATGCCCCTGTACACACGCTTGTTTCTCTTTCGGAGACATAGCAATCCATAGGTTTTAAGATACTTACTAGTCAGGTACATTCTTAGGCGTTTAATATGGGGTGTTGAGCCCATTTCGTTGAGCAAGGAGTAGCTCTTGTCTATTCCATATTTGTCTTAAGGAACTTTATCTGTGCTCATTTCAATCTCTGGTTTTAGGCAGCACCCCAACTCACCTTTCCCATTAGCAAGCATAAGTTGGTTTTCTAAATTTGAGACCCTGTTCTGTTTTGTAATTCAGTTCCTGTGTAGCCAAGTTTACATTCCGTGTATTAGTGATATCTTATGATGTTTCTTTTTCTGTGTGACTTATTTCAGTTAGAATCATCATACCTGGATCCACTCATTATGCTGCTACGGGCCTGATGACATAGATTTCATTGCTGAGTGATATTGCATTGTACGTAAGTACCACAACTTCTTTATCCATTATTCACTTTCTGCGATATTGAACTTGTACCGTAAACGAGGTTCTTGTAAACAGAGCCGTCCCAAACTTTGGGGTGGCTGTGTCTTTTTGATTTTAATTTCCCTAAGCTATAGGACCATAAGTGGAAGTGCCCTAGGCTCTGTTGCTTTGTTTTTTAGATGTTTCAGGAAACAGCATACACTTCTCCCGAGTGGCTGTTGGCAATTTACATCCCGCCCATCAGCATAACAAGGCTCCCAGTTCTCCATGGCCTGTCCTGCCTTTCTGGATTTTACACTTTTTTCAGATGGCCCTTTTGACCGGGGGGAAGTGAGACTTCATTGTAGTGCAGATTTCCTTTGCAAGCTTGCTTGGTTGGCCAAAAAGGGCGTATGCGTTTTTTCCTGAATATATTCAGGGAAAAACGCATACGCCCTTTTTGGCCAAGTGCATCATTGTGGACATTCTGCCTCTTTTCCTATCCTTTCAATGCAATTCCAGTCTACCTCCTGAAATCGGTTTCCTGCAATTCTGCCCCGCTTTCAAGTCCTCTTGGCAGCCTTACTTCAGTATATTTTTGGACGATAGCTGTCATTTATAACTCTGCAGGTTTGTGAATTACAGTGCCCCTGAGCTCCTTTCTTCAACTCGCGTTCTTGTGAGCTCGCCACAACTCCGCAGGATTGCTTCAGGCCCTAATCTGGTTCCGGCACGGCACGCAGAGCCTTTGGTTAATTCCTCTTCCTGGTGGGAAATGAGAGTTAAATTTGCCCGTCCAGACACCTCCAGCTAGTCTCTCATTGGTTCTCCCTATTCCTGTTCATCTTCCACAGAAATTGCAAACTGGGCCAAACAGGAGGTTAAAGGCACTGACTCTCCAAGTCAGGAGAGTGTTAGTAAAGCGTCTGGAATGTTGCACCCGAGTACCAGGGGTCGAAAACTGAGACATATTTGAACACGTCTCCTGATCACACGGTTGATCATACTCTGGGTTCCACATGCATGTTTTAGCTGAAGGAAGAATCCCTTAAACCTGGAGAGTTGAGACCCGTGGAATGGGTACCATGCAATATGACTTCAAAGGGTCTTCATTTGCTCATTGAACCTCTCCAATCCTATCACTGCTGCGTTTATGCCCCTGTACACACGCTTGATTCTCTTTCAGAGACATAGCAATCCATAGGTTTTAAGATACTTACTAGTCAGGTACATTCTTAAGCGTTTAATATGGGGTGTTGAGCCCATTTCGTTGAGAAGGAGTAGCTCTTGTCTATTCCATATTTGGCTTAAGGAACTTTATCTGTGCTCATTTCAATCTCTGGTTTTAGGCAGCACCCCAACTCACCTTTCCCCTTAAGCAAGCATAAGTTGGTTTTCTAAATTTGAGACCCTGTTCTGTTTTGTAATTCAGTTCCTGTGTAGCCAAGTTTACATTCCGTGTATTAGTGATATCTTATGATGTTTCTTTTTCTGTGTGACTTATTTCAGTTAGAATCATCATACCTGAGTCCACTCATTATGCTGCTACGGGCCTGATGACATAGATTTCATTGCTGAGTGATATTGCATTGTACGTAAGTACCACAACTTCTTTATCCATTATTCACTTTCTGCGATATTGAACTTGTACCGTAAACGAGGTTCTTGTAAACAGAGCCGTCCCAAACTTTGGGGTGGCTGTGTCTTTTTTACTTTAATTTCCCTAAGCTATAGGACCATAAGTGGAAGTGCTGTAGGCTCTGTTGCTTTGTTTTTTAGATGTTTCAGGAAACACCATACACTTCTCCCGAGTGGCTGTTGGCAATTTACATCCCGCCCATCAGCATAACAAGGCTCCCAGTTCTCCATGGCCTGTCCTGCCTTTCTGGATTTTACACTTTTTTCAGATGGCCCTTTTGACCGGGGGGAAGTGAGACTTCATTGTAGTGCAGATTTCCTTTGCAAGCTTGCTTGGTTGGCCAAAAAGGGCGTATGCGTTTTTTCCTGAATATATTCAGGGAAAAACGCATACGCCCTTTTTGGTCAAGTGCATCATTGTGGACGTTCTGCCTCTTTTCCTATGCTTTCAATGCAATTCCAGTCTACCTCCTGAAATCGGTTTCCTGCAATTCTGCCCCGCTTTCAAGTCCTCTTGGCAGCCTTACTTCAGTATATTTTTGGACGATAGCTGTCATTTATAACTCTGCAGGTTTGTGAATTACAGTGCCCCTGAGCTCCTTTCTTCAACTCGCGTTCTTGTGAGCTGGCTGCAACACCACAGTATTGCTTCAGGCCATAATCTGGTTCTGGCATGGCACGCTGAGCCTTTGGTTAATTCCTCTTCCTGGTGGGAAATGAGAGTTAAATTTGCCCGTCCAGACACCTCCAGCTAGTCTCTCATTGGTTCTCCCTATTCCTGTTCATCTTCCACAGAAATTGCAAACTGGGCCAAACAGGAGGTTAAAGGCACTGACTCTCCAAGTCAGGAGAGTGTTAGTAAAGCGTCTGGAATGTTGCACCCGAGTACCAGGGGTCGAAAACTGAGACATATTTGAACACGTCTCCCGATCACACGGTTGATCATACTCTGGGTTCCACATGCATGTTTTAGCTGAAGGAAGAATCCCTTAAACCTGGAGAGTTGAGACCCGTGGAATGGGTACCATGCAATATGACTTCAAAGGGTCTTCATTTGCTCACTGAACCTCTCCAATCCTATCACTGCTGCGTTTATGCCCCTGTACACACGCTTGATTCTCTTTCGGAGACATAGCAATCCATAGGTTTTAAGATACTTACTAGTCAGGTACATTCTTAGGCGTTTAATATGGGGTGTTCAGCCCATTTAGTTGAGAAGGAGTAGCTCTTGTCTATTCCATATTTGGCTTAAGGAACTTTATCTGTGCTTATTTCAATCTCTGGTTTTAGGCAGCACCCCAACTCACCTTTCCCCTTAAGCAAGCATAAGTTGGTTTTCTAAATTTGAGACCCTGTTCTGTTTTGTAATTCAGTTCCTGTGTAGCCAAGTTTACATTCCGTGTATTAGTGATATCTTATGATGTTTCTTTTTCTGTGTGACTTATTTCAGTTAGAATCATCATACCTGAGTCCACTCATTATGCTGCTACAGGCCTGATGACATAGATTTCATTGCTGAGTGATATTGCATTGTACGTAAGTACCACAACTTCTTTATCCATTATTCACTTTCTGCGATATTGAACTTGTACCGTAAACGAGGTTCTTGTAAACAGAGCCGTCCCAAACTTTGGGGTGGCTGTGTCTTTTTTACTTTAATTTCCCTAAGCTATAGGACCATAAGTGGAAGTGCCCTAGGCTCTGTTGCTTTGTTTTTTAGATGTTTCAGGAAACACCATACACTTCTCCCGAGTGGCTGTTGGCAATTTACATCCCGCCCATCAGCATAACAAGGCTCCCAGTTCTCCATGGCCTGTCCTGCCTTTCTGGATTTTACACTTTTTTCAGATGGCCCTTTTGACCGGGGGGAAGTGAGACTTCATTGTAGTGCAGATTTCCTTTGCAAGCTTGCTTGGTTGGCCAAAAAGGGCGTATGCGTTTTTTCCTGAATATATTCAGGAAAAAACGCATACGCCCTTTTTGGCCAAGTGCATCATTGTGGACGTTCTGCCTCTTTTCCTATGCTTTAACTGCCATTCCAGTCTACCTCCTGAAATCGGTTTCCTGCAATTCTGCCCCGCTTTCAAGTCCTCTTGGCAGCCTTACTTCAGTATATTTTTGGACGATAGCTGTCATTTATAACTCTGCAGGTTTGTGAATTACAGTGCCCCTGAGCTCCTTTCTTCAACTCGCTTTCTTGTGAGCTGGTTGCAACACCGCAGGATTGCTTCAGGCCCTAATCTGGTTCCGGCACGGCACGCTGAGCCTTTTGTTAATTCCTCTTCCTGGTGGGAAATGAAAGTTAAATTTGCCCGTCCAGACACTTCCAGCTAGTCTCTCATTGGTTCTCCCTATTCCTGTTCATCTTCCATAGAAATTGCAAACTGGGCCAAACAGGAGGTTAAAGGCACTGACTCTCCAAGTCGAGTGAGTGTTAGTAAAGCGTCTGGAATGTTGCACCCGAGTACCAGGGGACAAGAACTGACACATATTTGAACACGTCTCCCGATCACACGGTTGATCATACTCTGGGTTCCACATGCATGTTTTAGCTGAAGGAAGAATCCCTTAAACCTGGAGAGTTGAGACCCGTGGAATGGGTACCATGCAATATGACTTCAAAGGGTCTTCATTTGTTCACCGAACCTCTCCAATCCTATCACTGCTGCGTTTATGCCCCTGTACACACGTTTGATTCTCTTTCGGAGACATAGCAATCCATAGGTTTTAAGATACTTACTAGTCAGGTACATGCTTAGGCGTTTAATATGGGGTGTTGAGTCCATTTCATTGAGCAAGGAGTAGCTCTTGTCTATTCCATATTTGGCTTAAGGAACTTTATCTGTACTCATTTCAATCTCTGGTTTTAGGCAGCACCCCAACTCACCTTTCCCCTTAGCAAGCATAAGTTGGTTTTCTAAATTTGAGACACTGTTCTGTTTTGTAATTCAGTTCCTGTGTAGCCAAGTTTACATTCCGTGTATTAGTGATATCTTATGATGTTTCTTTTTCTGTGTGACTTATTTCAGTTAGAATCATCATACCTGAATCCACTGATTATGCTGCTACGGGCCTGATGACATAGATTTCATTGCTGAGTGATATTGCATTGTACGTAAGTACCACAACTTCTTTATCCATTATTCACTTTCTGCGATATTGAACTTGTACCGTAAACGAGGTTCTTGTAAACAGAGCCGTTCCAAACTTTGGGGTGGCTGTGTCTTTTTTACTTTAATTTCCCTAAGCTATAGGACCATAAGTGGAAGTGCTGTAGGCTCTGTTGCTTTGTTTTTTAGATGTTTCAGGAAACACCATACACTTCTCCCGAGTGGCTGTTGGCAATTTACATCCCGCCCATCAGCATAACAAGGCTCCCAGTTCTCCATGGCCTGTCCTGCCTTTCTGGATTTTACACTTTTATCAGATGGCCCTTTTGACCGGGGAGAAGTGAGACTTCATTGTAGTGCAGATTTCCTTTGCAAGCTTGCTTGGTTGGCCAAAAAGGGCGTATGCGTTTTTTCCTGAATATATTCAGGAAAAAACGCATATGCCCTTTTTGGCCAAGTGCATCATTGTGGACGTTCTGCCTCTTTTCCTATGCTTTAACTGCCATTCCAGTCTACCTCCTGAAATCGGTTTCCTGCAATTCTGCCCCGCTTTCAAGTCCTCTTGGCAGCCTTACTTCAGTATATTTTTGGACGATAGCTGTCATTTATAACTCTGCAGGTTTGTGAATTACAGTGCCCCTGAGCTCCTTTCTTCAACTCGCTTTCTTGTGAGCTGGCTGCAACACCACAGGATTGCTTCAGGCCATAATCTGGTTCTGGCATGGCACGCTGAGCCTTTGGTTAATTCCTCTTCCTGGTGGGAAATGAGAGTTAAATTTGCCTGTCAAGACACCTCCAGCTAGTCTCTCATTGGTTCTCCCTATTCCTGTTCATCTTCCACAGAAATTGCAAACTGGGCCAAACAGGAGGTTAAAGGCACTGACTCTCCAAGTCGGGAGAGTGTTAGTAAAGCGTCTGGAATGTTGCACCCGAGTACCAGGGGTCGAAAACTGAGACATATTTGAACACGTCTCCCGATCACACGGTTGATCATACTCTGGGTTCCACATGCATGTTTTAGCTGAAGGAAGAATCCCTTAAACCTGGAGAGTTGAGACCCGTGGAATGGGTACCATGCAATATGACTTCAAAGGGTCTTCATTTGCTCACCGAACCTCTCCAATCCTATCACTGCTGCGTTTATGCCCCTGTACACTCGCTTGTTTCTCTTTCGGAGACATAGCAATCCATAGGTTTTAAGATACTTACTAGTCAGGTACATGCTTAGGCGTTTAATATGGGGTGTTGAGCCCATTTCGTTGAGCAAGGAGTAGCTCTTGTCTATTCCATATTTGGCTTAAGGAACTTTATCTGTGCTCATTTCAATCTCTGGTTTTAGGCAGCACCCCAACTCACCTTTCCCATTAGCAAGCATAAGTTGGTTTTCTAAATTTGAGACCCTGTTCTGTTTTGTAATTCAGTTCCTGTGTAGCCAAGTTTACATTCCGTGTATTAGTGATATCTTATGATGTTTCTTTTTCTGTGTGACTTATTTCAGTTAGAATCATCATACCTGGATCCACTCATTATGCTGCTACGGGCCTGATGACATAGATTTCATTGCTGAGTGATATTGCATTGTACGTAAGTACCACAACTTCTTTATCCATTACTCACTTTCTGCGATATTGAACTTGTACCGTAAACGAGGTTCTTGTAAACAGAGCCGTCCCAAACTTTGGGGTGGCTGTGTCTTTTTTACTTTAATTTCCCTAAGCTATAGGACCATAAGTGGAAGTGCCCTAGGCTCTGTTGCTTTGTTTTTTAGATGTTTCAGGAAACACCATACACTTCTCCCGAGTGGCTGTTTGCAATTTACATCCCGCCCATCAGCATAACAAGGCTCCCAGTTCTCCATGGCCTGTCCTGCCTTTCTGGATTTTACACTTTTTTCAGATGGCCCTTTTGACCGGGGAGAAGTGAGACTTCATTGTAGTGCAGATTTCCTTTGCAAGCTTGCTTGGTTGGCCAAAAAGGGCGTATGCGTTTTTTCCTGAATATATTCAGGAAAAAACGCATACGCCCTTTTTGGCCAAGTGCATCATTGTGGACGTTCTGCCTCTTTTCCTATGCTTTAACTGCCATTCCAGTCTACCTCCTGAAATCGGTTTCCTGCAATTCTGCCCCGCTTTCAAGTCCTCTTGGCAGCCTTACTTCAGTATATTTTTGGACGATAGCTGTCATTTATAACTCTGCAGGTTTGTGAATTACAGTGCCCCTGAGCTCCTTTCTTCAACTCGCTTTCTTGTGAGCTGGCTGCAACACCACAGGATTGCTTCAGGCCATAATCTGGTTCTGGCATGGCACGCTGAGCCTTTGGTTAATTCCTCTTCCTGGTGGGAAATGAGAGTTAAATTTGCCTGTCAAGACACCTCCAGCTAGTCTCTCATTGGTTCTCCCTATTCCTGTTCATCTTCCACAGAAATTGCAAACTGGGCCAAACAGGAGGTTAAAGGCACTGACTCTCCAAGTCGGGAGAGTGTTAGTAAAGCGTCTGGAATGTTGCACCCGAGTACCAGGGGTCGAAAACTGAGACATATTTGAACACGTCTCCCGATCACACGGTTGATCATACTCTGGGTTCCACATGCATGTTTTAGCTGAAGGAAGAATCCCTTAAACCTGGAGAGTTGAGACCCGTGGAATGGGTACCATGCAATATGACTTCAAGGGGTCTTCATTTGCTCACCGAACCTCTCCAATCCTATCACTGCTGCGTTTATGCCCCTGTACACACGCTTGTTTCTCTTTCGGAGACATAGCAATCCATAGGTTTTAAGATACTTACTAGTCAGGTACATGCTTAGGCGTTTAATATGGGGTGTTGAGCCCATTTCGTTGAGCAAGGAGTAGCTCTTGTCTATTCCATATTTGGCTTAAGGAACTTTATCTGTGCTCATTTCAATCTCTGGTTTTAGGCAGCACCCCAACTCACCTTTCCCATTAGCAAGCATAAGTTGGTTTTCTAAATTTGAGACCCTGTTCTGTTTTGTAATTCAGTTCCTGTGGAGCCAAGTTTACATTCCGTGTATTAGTGATATCTTATGATGTTTCTTTTTCTGTGTGACTTATTTCAGTTAGAATCATCATACCTGGATCCACTCATTATGCTGCTACGGGCCTGATGACATAGATTTCATTGCTGAGTGATATTGCATTGTACGTAAGTACCACAACTTCTTTATCCATTACTCACTTTCTGCGATATTGAACTTGTACCGTAAACGAGGTTCTTGTAAACAGAGCCGTCCCAAACTTTGGGGTGGCTGTGTCTTTTTGATTTTAATTTCCCTAAGCTATAGGACCATAAGTGGAAGTGCCCTAGGCTCTGTTGCTTTGTTTTTTAGATGTTTCAGGAAACACCATACACTTCTCCCGAGTGGCTGTTGGCAATTTACATCCCGCCCATCAGCATAACAAGGCTCCCAGTTCTCCATGGCCTGTCCTGCCTTTCTGGATTTTACACTTTTTTCAGATGGCCCTTTTGACCGGGGGGAAGTGAGACTTCATTGTAGTGCAGATTTCCTTTGCAAGCTTGCTTGGTTGGCCAAAAAGGGCGTATGCGTTTTTTCCTGAATATATTCAGGGAAAAACGCATACGCCCTTTTTGGCCAAGTGCATCATTGTGGACGTTCTGCCTCTTTTCCTATGCTTTCAATGCAATTCCAGTCTACCTCCTGAAATCGGTTTCCTGCAATTCTGCCCCGCTTTCAAGTCCTCTTGGCAGCCTTACTTCAGTATATTTTTGGACAATAGCTGTCATTTATAACTCTGCAGGTTTGTGAATTACAGTGCCCCTGAGCTCCGTTCTTCAACTCGCGTTCTTGTGAGCTGGCCACAACTCCGCAGGATTGCTTCAGGCCCTAATCTGGTTCCGGCACGGCACGCTGAGCCTTTGGTTAATTCCTCTTCCTGGTGGGAAATGAGAGTTAAATTTGCCCGTCCAGACACCTCCAGCTAGTCTCTCATTGGTTCTCCCTATTCCTGTTCATCTTCCACAGAAATTGCAAACTGGGCCAAACAGGAGGTTAAAGGCACTGACTCTCCAAGTCAGGAGAGTGTTAGTAAAGCGTCTGGAATGTTGCACCCGAGTACCAGGGGTCGAAAACTGAGACATATTTGAACACGTCTCCCGATCACACGGTTGATCATACTCTGGGTTCCACATGCATGTTTTAGCTGAAGGAAGAATCCCTTAAACCTGGAGAGTTGAGACCCGTGGAATTGGTACCATGCAATATGACTTCAAAGGGTCTTCATTTGCTCACTGAACCTCTCCAATCCTATCACTGCTGCGTTTATGCCCCTGTACACACGCTTGATTCTCTTTCGGAGACATAGCAATCCATAGGTTTTAAGATACTTACTAGTCAGGTACATTCTTAGGCGTTTAATATGGGGTGTTGAGCCCATTTCGTTGAGAAGGAGTAGCTCTTGTCTATTCCATATTTGGCTTAAGCAACTTTATCTGTGCTCATTTCAATCTCTGGTTTTAGGCAGCACCCCAACTCACCTTTCCCCTTAAGCAAGCATAAGTTGGTTTTCTAAATTTGAGACCCTGTTCTGTTTTGTAATTCAGTTCCTGTGTAGCCAAGTTTACATTCCGTGTATTAGTGATATCTTATGATGTTTCTTTTTCTGTGTGACTTATTTCAGTTAGAATCATCATACCTGAGTCCACTCATTATGCTGCTACGGGCCTGATGACATAGATTTCATTGCTGAGTGATATTGCATTGTACGTAAGTACCACAACTTCTTTATCCATTATTCACTTTCTGCGATATTGAACTTGTACCGTAAACGAGGTTCTTGTAAACAGAGCCGTCCCAAACTTTGGGGTGGCTGTGTCTTTTTTACTTTAATTTCCCTAAGCTATAGGACCATAAGTGGAAGTGCTGTAGGCTCTGTTGCTTTGTTTTTTAGATGTTTCAGGAAACACCATACACTTCTCCCGAGTGGCTCTTGGCAATTTACATCCCGCCCATCAGCATAACAAGGCTCCCAGTTCTCCATGGCCTGTCCTGCCTTTCTGGATTTTACACTTTTTTCAGATGGCCCTTTTGACCGGGGGGAAGTGAGACTTCATTGTAGTGCAGATATCCTTTGCAAGCTTGCTTGGTTGGCCAAAAAGTGCGTATGCGTTTTTTCCTGAATATATTCAGGAAAAAACGCATATGCCCTTTTTGGCCAAGTGCATCATTGTGGACGTTCTGCCTCTTTTCCTATGCTTTAACTGCCATTCCAGTCTACCTCCTGAAATCGGTTTCCTGCAATTCTGCCCCGCTTTCAAGTCCTCTTGGCAGCCTTACTTCAGTATATTTTTGGACGATAGCTGTCATTTATAACTCTGCAGGTTTGTGAATTACAGTGCCCCTGAGCTCCTTTCTTCAACTCGCTTTCTTGTGAGCTGGCTGCAACACCACAGTATTGCTTCAGGCCATAATCAGGTTCTGGCATGGCACGCTGAGCCTTTGGTTAATTCCTCTTCCTGGTGGGAAATGAGAGTTAAATTTGCCTGTCAAGACACCTCCAGCTAGTCTCTCATTGGTTCTCCCTATTCCTGTTCATCTTCCACAGAAATTGCAAACTGGGCCAAACAGGAGGTTAAAGGCACTGACTCTCCAAGTCGGGAGAGTGTTAGTAAAGCGTCTGGAATGTTGCAGCCGAGTACCAGGGGACGAGAATTGACTCATATTTGAACACGTCTCCCGATCACATGGTTGATCATACTCTGGGTTCCACATGCATGTTTTAGCTGAAGGAAGAATCCCTTAAACCTGGAGAGTTGAGACCCGTGGAATGGGTACCATGCAATATGACTTCAAAGGGTCTTCATTTGCTCACCGAACCTCTCCAATCCTATCACTGCTGCGTTTATGCCCCTGTACACATGCTTGTTTCTCTTTCTGAGACATAGCAATCCATAGGTTTTAAGATACTTACTAGTCAGGTGCATTCTGAGGCGTTTTATATAGGGTGTTGAGCCCATTTCGTTGAGCAAGGAGTAGCTCTTGTCTATTCCATATTTGGCTTAAGGAACTTTATCTGTGCTCATTTCAATCTCTGGTTTTAGGCAGCACCCCAACTCACCTTTACCCTTAGCAAGCATAAGTTGGTTTTCTAAATTTGAGACCCTGTTCTGTTTTGTAATTCAGTTCCTGTGTAGCCAAGTTTACATTCCGTGTATTAGTGATATCTTATGATGTTTCTTTTTCTGTGTGACTTATTTCAGTTAGAATCATCATACCTGAATCCACTCATTATGCTGCTACGGGCCTGATGACATAGATTTCATTGCTGATTGATATTGCATTGTACGTAAGTACCACAACTTCTTTATCCATTATTCACTTTCTGCGATATTGAACTTGTACCATAAACGAGGTTCTTGTAAACAGAGCCATCCCAAACTTTGGGGTGGCTGTGTCTTTTTTATTTTAATTTCCCTAAGCTATAGGACCATAAGTGGAAGTGCCCTAGGCTCTGTTGCTTTGTTTTTTAGATGTTTCAGGAAACAGCATACACTTCTCCTGAGTGGCTGTTGGCAATTTACATCCCGCCCATCAGCATAACAAGGCTCCCAGTTCTCCATGGCCTGTCCTGCCTTCTGGATTTTACACTTTTTTCAGATGGCCCTTTTGACCGGGGGGAAGTGAGACTTCATTGTAGTGCAGATTTCCTTTGCAAGCTTGCTTGGTTGGCCAAAAAGGGCGTATGCGTTTTTTCCTGAATATATTCAGGAAAAAACGCATACGCCCTTTTTGGCCAAGTGCATCATTGTGGACGTTCTGCCTCTTTTCCTATGCTTTAACTGCAATTCCAGTCTACCTCCTGAAATCGGTTTCCTGCAATTCTGCCCCGCTTTCAAGTCCTCTTGGCAGCCTTACTTCAGTATATTTTTGGACGATAGCTGTCATTTATAACTCTGCAGGTTTGTGAATTACAGTGCCTCTGAGCTCCTTTCTTCAACTCGCTTTCTTGTGAGCTGGCCGCAACACCGCAGGATTGCCTCAGGCCCTAATCTGGTTCCGGCACGGCACGCTGAGCCTTTGGTTAATTCCTCTTCCTGGTGGGAAATGAGAGTTAAATTTGCCCGTCCAGACACCTCCAGCTAGTCTCTCATTGGTTCTCCCTATTCCTCTTCATCTTCCACAGAAATTGCAAACTGGGCCAAACAGGAGGTTAAAGGCACTGACTCTCCAAGTCGGGAGAGTGTTAGTAAAGCGTCTGGAATGTTGCACCCGAGTACCAGGGGTCGAAAACTGAGACATATTTGAACACGTCTCCCGATCACACGGTTGATCATACTCTGGGTTCCACATGCATGTTTTAGCTGAAGGAAGAATCCCTTAAAACTGGAGAGTTGAGACCCGTGGAATTGGTACCATGCAATATGACTTCAAAGGGTCTTCATTTGCTCACTGAACCTCTCCAATCCTATCACTGCTGCGTTTATGCCCCTGTACACACGCTTGATTCTCTTTCGGAGACATAGCAATCCATAGGTTTTAAGATACTTACTAGTCAGGTACATTCTTAGGCGTTTAATATGGGGTGTTGAGCCCATTTCGTTGAGAAGGAGTAGCTCTTGTCTATTCCATATTTGGCTTAAGCAACTTTATCTGTGCTCATTTCAATCTCTGGTTTTAGGCAGCACCCCAACTCACCTTTCCCCTTAAGCAAGCATAAGTTGGTTTTCTAAATTTGAGACCCTGTTCTGTTTTGTAATTCAGTTCCTGTGTAGCCAAGTTTACATTCCGTGTATTAGTGATATCTTATGATGTTTCTTTTTCTGTGTGACTTATTTCAGTTAGAATCATCATACCTGAGTCCACTCATTATGCTGCTACGGGCCTGATGACATAGATTTCATTGCTGAGTGATATTGCATTGTACGTAAGTACCACAACTTCTTTATCCATTATTCACTTTCTGCGATATTGAACTTGTACCGTAAACGAGGTTCTTGTAAACAGAGCCGTCCCAAACTTTGGGGTGGCTGTGTCTTTTTTACTTTAATTTCCCTAAGCTATAGGACCATAAGTGGAAGTGCTGTAGGCTCTGTTGCTTTGTTTTTTAGATGTTTCAGGAAACACCATACACTTCTCCCGAGTGGCTGTTGGCAATTTACATCCTGCCCATCAGCATAACAAGGCTCCCAGTTCTCCATGGCCTGTCCTGCCTTTCTGGATTTTACACTTTTTTCAGATGGCCCTTTTGATCGGGGGGAAGTGAGACTTCATTGTAGTGCAGATTTCCTTTGCAAGCTTGCTTGGTTGGCCAAAAAGTGCGTATGCGTTTTTTCCTGAATATATTCAGGAAAAAACGCATATGCCCTTTTTGGCCAAGTGCATCATTGTGGACGTTCTGCCTCTTTTCCTATGCTTTAACTGCCATTCCAGTCTACCTCCTGAAATCAGTTTCCTGCAATTCTGCCCCGCTTTCAAGTCCTCTTGGCAGCCTTACTTCAGTATATTTTTGGACGATAGCTGTCATTTATAACTCTGCAGGTTTGTGAATTACAGTGCCCCTGAGCTCCTTTCTTCAACTCGCTTTCTTGTGAGCTGGCTGCAACACCACAGTATTGCTTCAGGCCATAATCAGGTTCTGGCATGGCACGCTGAGCCTTTGGTTAATTCCTCTTCCTGGTGGGAAATGAGAGTTAAATTTGCCTGTCAAGACACCTCCAGCTAGTCTCTCATTGGTTCTCCCTATTCCTGTTCATCTTCCACAGAAATTGCAAACTGGGCCAAACAGGAGGTTAAAGGCACTGACTCTCCAAGTCGGGAGAGTGTTAGTAAAGCGTCTGGAATGTTGCAGCCGAGTACCAGGGGACGAGAATTGACTCATATTTGAACACGTCTCCCGATCACATGGTTGATCATACTCTGGGTTCCACATGCATGTTTTAGCTGAAGGAAGAATCCCTTAAACCTGGAGAGTTGAGACCCGTGGAATGGGTACCATGCAATATGACTTCAAAGGGTCTTCATTTGCTCACCGAACCTCTCCAATCCTATCACTGCTGCGTTTATGCCCCTGTACACATGCTTGTTTCTCTTTCTGAGACATAGCAATCCATAGGTTTTAAGATACTTACTAGTCAGGTGCATTCTGAGGCGTTTTATATAGGGTGTTGAGCCCATTTCGTTGAGCAAGGAGTAGCTCTTGTCTATTCCATATTTGGCTTAAGGAACTTTATCTGTGCTCATTTCAATCTCTGGTTTTAGGCAGCACCCCAACTCACCTTTACCCTTAGCAAGCATAAGTTGGTTTTCTAAATTTGAGACCCTGTTCTGTTTTGTAATTCAGTTCCTGTGTAGCCAAGTTTACATTCCGTGTATTAGTGATATCTTATGATGTTTCTTTTTCTGTGTGACTTATTTCAGTTAGAATCATCATACCTGAATCCACTCATTATGCTGCTACGGGCCTGATGACATAGATTTCATTGCTGATTGATATTGCATTGTACGTAAGTACCACAACTTCTTTATCCATTATTCACTTTCTGCGATATTGAACTTGTACCATAAACGAGGTTCTTGTAAACAGAGCCATCCCAAACTTTGGGGTGGCTGTGTCTTTTTTATTTTAATTTCCCTAAGCTATAGGACCATAAGTGGAAGTGCCCTAGGCTCTGTTGCTTTGTTTTTTAGATGTTTCAGGAAACAGCATACACTTCTCCTGAGTGGCTGTTGGCAATTTACATCCCGCCCATCAGCATAACAAGGCTCCCAGTTCTCCATGGCATGTCCTGCCTTTCTGGATTTTACACTTTTTTCAGATGGCCCTTTTGACCGGGGGGAAGTGAGACTTCATTGTAGTGCAGATTTCCTTTGCAAGCTTGCTTGGTTGGCCAAAAAGGGCGTATGCGTTTTTTCCTGAATATATTCAGGAAAAAACACATACGCCCTTTTTGGCCAAGTGCTTCATTGTGGACGTTCTGCCTCTTTTCCTATGCTTTCAATGCAATTCCAGTCTACCTCCTGAAATCGGTTTCCTGCAATTCTGCCCCGCTTTCAAGTCCTCTTGGCAGCCTTACTTCAGTATATTTTTGGACGATAGCTGTCATTTATAACTCTGCAGGTTTGTGAATTACAGTGCCTCTGAGCTCCTTTCTTCAACTCGCTTTCTTGTGAGCTGGCCGCAACACCGCAGGATTGCCTCAGGCCCTAATCTGGTTCCGGGACGGCACGCTGAGCCTTTGGTTAATTCCTCTTCCTGGTGGGAAATGAGAGTTAAATTTGCCCGTCCAGACACTTCCAGCTAGTCTCTCATTGGTTCTCCCTATTCCTCTTCATCTTCCACAGAAATTGCAAACTGGGCCAAACAGGAGGTTAAAGGCACTGACTCTCCAAGTCGGGAGAGTGTTAGTAAAGCGTCTGGAATGTTGCACCCGAGTACCAGGGGTCGAAAACTGAGACATATTTGAACACGTCTCCCGATCACACGGTTGATCATACTCTGGGTTCCACATGCATGTTTTAGCTGAAGGAAGAATCCCTTAAACCTGGAGAGTTGAGACCCGTGGAATGGGTACCATGCAATATGACTTCAAAGGGTCTTCATTTGCTCACCGAACCTCTCCAATCCTATCACTGCTGCGTTTATGCCCCTGTACACACGCTTGTTTCTCTTTCGGAGACATAGCAATCCATAGGTTTTAAGATACTTACTAGTCAGGTACATTCTTAGGCGTTCAATATGGGGTGTTGAGCCCATTTCGTTGAGCAAGGAGTAGCTCTTGTCTATTCCATATTTGGCTTAAGGAACTTTATCTGTGCTCATTTCAATCTCTGGTTTTAGGCAGCACCCCAACTCACCTTTCCCATTAGCAAGCATAAGTTGGTTTTCTAAATTTGAGACCCTGTTCTGTTTTGTAATTCAGTTCCTGTGTAGCCAAGTTTACATTCCGTGTATTAGTGATATCTTATGATGTTTCTTTTTCTGTGTGACTTATTTCAGTTAGAATCATCATACCTGGATCCACTCATTATGCTGCTACGGGCCTGATGACATAGATTTCATTGCTGAGTGATATTGCATTGTACATAAGTACCACAACTTCTTTATCCATTATTCACTTTCTGCGATATTGAACTTGTACCGTAAACGAGGTTCTTGTAAACAGAGCCGTCCCAAACTTTGGGGTGGCTGTGTCTTTTTTACTTTAATTTCCCTAAGCTATAGGACCATAAGTGGAAGTGCTGTAGGCTCTGTTGCTTTGTTTTTTAGATGTTTCAGGAAACACCATACACTTCTCCCGAGTGGCTGTTGGCAATTTACATCCCGCCCATCAGCATAACAAGGCTTCCAGTTCTCCATGGCCTGTCCTGCCTTTCTGGATTTTACACTTTTTTCAGATGGCCCTTTTGACCGGGGGGAAGTGAGACTTCATTGTAGTGCAGATTTCCTTTGCAAGCTTGCTTGGTTGGCTAAAAAGGGCGTATGCGTTTTTTCCTGAATATATTCAGGAAAAAACGCATACGCCCTTTTTGGCCAAGTGCATCATTGTGGACGTTCTGCCTCTTTTCCTATGCTTTAACTGCCATTCCAGTCTACCTCCTGAAATCGGTTTCCTGCAATTCTGCCCCGCTTTCAAGTCCTCTTGGCAGCCTTACTTCAGTATATTTTTGGACGATAGCTGTCATTTATAACTCTGCAGGTTTGGGAATTACAGTGCCCCTGAGCTCCTTTCTTCAACTCGCTTTCTTGTGAGCTGGCCGCAACACCGCAGGATTGCTTCAGGCCCTAATCTGGTTCCGGCACGGCATGCTGAGCCTTTGGTTAATTCCTCTTCCTGGTGGGAAATGAGAGTTAAATTTGCCCGTCCAGACACCTCCAGCTAGTCTCTCATTGGTTCTCCCTATTCCAGTTCATCTTCCGCAGAAATTGCAAACTGGGCCAAACAGGAGGTTAAAGGCACTGACTCTCCAAGTCGGGAGAGTGTTAGTAAAGCGTCTGGAATGTTGCACCCGAGTACCAGGGGATGAGAACTGAGACATATTTGAAAACGTCTCCCGATCACACGGTTGATCATACTCTGGGTTCCACATGCATGTTTTAGCTGAAGGAAGAATCCCTTAAACCAGGAGAGTTGAGACCCTTGGAATGGGTACCATGCAATATGACTTCAAAGGGTCTTCATTTGTTCACCGAACCTCTCCAATCCTATCACTGCTGCGTTTATGCCCCTGTACACACGTTTGATTCTCTTTCGGAGACATAGCAATCCATAGGTTTTAAGATACTTACTAGTCAGGTACATTCTTAGGCGTTTAATATGGGGTGTTGAGTCCATTTCATTGAGCAAGGAGTAGCTCTTGTCTATTCCATATTTGGCTTAAGGAACTTTATCTGTACTCATTTCAATCTCTGGTTTTAGGCATCACCCCAACTCACCTTTCCCCTTAGCAAGCATAAGTTGGTTTTCTAAATTTGAGACCCTGTTCTGTTTTGTAATTCAGTTCCTGTGTAGCCAAGTTTACATTCCGTGTATTAGTGATATCTTATGATGTTTCTTTTTCTGTGTGACTTATTTCAGTTAGAATCATCATACCTGAATCCACTCATTATGCTGCTACGGGCCTGATGACATAGATTTCATTGCTGAATGATATTGCATTGTACGTAAGTACCACAACTTCTTTATCCATTATTCACTTTCTGTGATATTGAACTTGTACCGTAAACGAGGTTCTTGTAAACAGAGCCGTCCCAAACTTTGGGGTGGCTGTGTCTTTTTTATTTTAATTTCCCTAAGCTATAGGACCATAAGTGGAAGTGCCCTAGGCTCTGTTGCTTTGTTTTTTAGATGTTTCAGGAAACACCATACACTTCTCCCGAGTGGCTGTTGGCAATTTACATCCCGCTCTCAGCATAACAAGGCTCCCAGTTCTCCATGGCCTGTCCTGCCTTCTGGATTTTACACTTTTTTCAGATGGCCCTTTTGACCGGGGGGAAGTGAGACTTCATTGTAGTGCAGATTTCCTTTGCAAGCTTGCTTGGTTATCCAAAAAGGGCGTATGCGTTTTTTCCTGAATATATTCAGGAAAAATCGCATACGCCCTTTTTGGCCAAGTGCATCATTGTGGACGTTCTGTCTCTTTTCCTATGCTTTAAATGCAATTCCAGTCTACCTCCTGAAATCGGTTTCCTGCAATTCTGCCCCGCTTTCAAGTCCTCTTGGCAGCCTTACTTCAGTATATTTTTGGACGAGAGCTGTCATTTATAACTCTGCATGTTTGTGAATTACAGTGCCCCTGAGCTCCTTTCTTCAACTCGCTTTCTTGTGAGCTGGCCGCAACACCGCAGGATTGCTTCAGGCCCTAATCTGGTTCCGGCACGGCACGCTGAGCCTTTGGTTAATTCCTCTTCCTGGTGGGAAATAAGAGTTAAATTTGCCCGTCCAGACACCTCCAGCTAGTCTCTCATTGGTTCTCCCTATTCCTGTTCATCTTCCGCAGAAATTGCAAACTGTGCCAAACAGGAGGTTAAAGGCACTGACTCTCCAAGTCAGGAGAGTGTTAATAAAGCGTCTGGAATGTTGCACCCGAGTACCAGGGGACGAAAACTGAGACATATTTGAAAACGTCTCCCTATCACACGGTTGATCATACTCTGGGTTCCACATGCATGTTTTAGCTGAAGGAAGAATCCCTTAAACCTGGAGAGTTGAGACCCGTGGAATGGGTACCATGCAATATGAGTTTAAAGGGTCTTCATTTGCTCACCGAACCTCTCCAATCCTATCACTGCTGCGTTTATGTCCCTGTACACACGTTAAATTCTCTTTTGGAGACATAGCGATCCATATGTTTTAAGATACTTACTAGTCAGGTACATTCTTAGGCATTTAAAATGGGGTGTTGAGTCCATTTCGTTGAGCAAGGAGTAGCTCTTGTCGATTACATATTTGGCTTAAGGAACTTTATCTGTGCTCATTTCAATCTCTGGTTTTATGCAGCACCCCAACTCACCTTTCCCCTTAAGCAAGCATACGTTGGTTTTCTAAATTTGAGACCCTGTTCTGTTTTGTAATCCGGTTCCTGTGTAGGCAAGATGACATTCCATTTATTAGTGATATCTTATGATGTTTCTTTTTCTGTGTGACTTATTTCAGTTAGACTCATCATACCTGAATCCACTCATTATGCTGCTACGGGCCTGATGACATAGATTTCATTGCTGAGTGATATTGCACTGTGCGTAAATACAACAACTTCTTTATCCATTACTCAATTTCTGCGATATTGAACTTGTACCGTAAACGAGGTTCTTGTAAACAGAACCGTCCCAAATTTTGGGGTGGCTGTGTCTTTTTCATTTTAATTTCCCTAAGCTATAGGACCATAAGTGGAAGTGCCCTAGGCTCTGCTGCTTTGTTTTTTAGATGTTTCAGGAAACACCATACACTTCTCCCGAGTGGCTGGTGGCAATTTACATCCCGCCCATCAGCATAACAAGGCTCCCAGTTCTCCATGGCCTGTCCTGCCTTTCTGGATTTTACACTGTTTTCAGATGGCCCTTTTGACCGGGGGGGAAGTGAGACTTCATTGTAGTGCAGATTTCCTTTGCAAGCTTGCTTGGTTGGCCAAAAAGGGCGTATGCATTTTTTCCTGAATATATTCAGGAAAAAACGCATATGCCCATTTTGTCCAAGTGCATCATTGTGGACGTTCTGCCTCTTTTCCTCTGCTTTAAATGCAATTCCAGTCTACCTCCTAAAATCGGTTTCTTGCAATTCTGCCCCGCATTCAAGTCCTCTTGGCAGCCTTACTTCAGTATATTTTTGACGATAGCTGTCATTTATAACTCTGCAGGTTTGTGAACTACAGTGCCCCTGAGCTCCTTTCTTCACCTCGCTTTCTTGTGAGCTGGCTGCAACACCGCAGGATTGCTTCAGGCCCTAATCTGGTTCCGGCACGGCACGCTGAGCCTTTGGTTAATTCCTCTTCCTCGTGGGAAATGAGAGTTAAGTTTGTCCGTCCAGACACCTCCAGCTAGTCTCTCATTGGTTCTCCCTATTCCTGTTCATCTTCCACAGAAATTGCAAACTGGGCCAAACAGGAGGTTAAAGGCACTGACTCTCCAAGTCGGGAGAGTGTTAGTAAAGCGTCTGGAATGTTGCACCCGAGTACCAGGGGTCGAAAACTGAGACATATTTGAACACGTCTCCCGATCACACGGTTGATCATACTCTGGGTTCCACATGCATGTTTTAGCTGAAGGAAGAATCCCTTAAACCTGGAGAGTTGAGACCCGTGGAATGGGTACCATGCAATATGACTTCAAAGGGTCTTCATTTTCTCACCGAACCTCTCCAATCCTATCACTGCTGCGTTTATGCCCCTGTACACACGCTTGTTTCTCTTTCGGAGACATAGCAATCCATAGGTTTTAAGATACTTACTAGTCAGGTGCATTCTTATGCGTTTAATATGGGGTGTTGAGCCCATTTCGTTGAGCAAGGAGTAGCTCTTGTCTATTCCATATTTGGCTTAAGGAACTTTATCTGTGCTCATTTCAATCTCTGGTTTTAGGCAGCACCCCAACTCACCTTTCCCATTAGCAAGCATAAGTTGGTTTTCTAAATTTGAGACCCTGTTCTGTTTTGTAATTCAGTTCCTGTGTAGCCAAGTTTACATTCCGTGTATTAGTGATATCTTATGATGTTTCTTTTTCTGTGTGACTTATTTCAGTTAGAATCATCATACCTGAATCCACTCATTATGCTGCTACGGGCCTGATGACATAGATTTCATTGCTGAGTGATATTGCATTGTACGTAAGTACCACAACTTCTTTATCCATTACTCACTTTCTGCGATATTGAACTTGTACCGTAAACGAGGTTCTTGTAAACAGAGCCGTCCCAAACTTTGGGGTGGCTGTGTCTTTTTGATTTTAATTTCCCTAAGCTATAGGACCATAAGTGGAAGTGCCCTAGGCTCTGTTGCTTTGTTTTTTAGATGTTTCAGGAAACACCATACACTTCTCCCGAGTGGCTGTTGGCAATTTACATCCCACCCATCAGCATAACAAGGCTCCCAGTTCTCCATGGCCTGTCCTGCCTTTCTGGATTTTACACTTTTTTCAGATGGCCCTTTTGACCGGGGGGAATTGAGACTTCATTGTAGTGCAGATTTCCTTTGCAAGCTTGCTTGGTTGGCCAAAAAGGGCGTATGCGTTTTTTCCTGAATATATTCAGGGAAAAACGCATACGCCCTTTTTGGCCAAGTGCATCATTGTGGACGTTCTGCCTCTTTCCTATGCTTTAACTGCCATTCCAGTCTACCTCCTGAAATCGGTTTCCTGCAATTCTGCCCCGCTTTCAAGTCCTCTTGGCAGCCTTACTTCAGTATATTTTTGGACGATAGCTGTCATTTATAACTCTGCAGTTTTGTGAATTACAGTGCCCCTGAGCTCCTTTCTTCAACTCGCTTTCTTGTGACCTGGCCGCAACACCGCAGGATTGCTTCAGGCCCTAATCTGGTTCCGGCACGGCACGCTGAGCCTTTTGTTAATTCCTCTTCCTGGTGGGAAATGAAAGTTAAATTTGCCCGTCCAGACACTTCCAGCTAGTCTCTCATTGGTTCTCCCTATTCCTGTTCATCTTCCGCAGAAATTGCAAACTGGGCCAAACAGGAGGTTAAAGGCACTGACTCTCCAAGTCGGGAGAGTGTTAGTAAAGCGTCTGGAATGTTGCACCCGAGTACCAGGGGACGAGAACTGAGACATATTTGAACACGTCTCCCGATCACATGGTTGATCATACTCTGGGTTCCACATGCATGTTTTAGCTGAAGGAAGAATCCCTTAAACCTGGAGAGTTGAGACCCGTGGAATGGGTACCATGCAATATGACTTCAAAGGGTCTTCATTTGCTCACCGAACCTCTCCAATCCTATCACTGCTGCGTTTATGCCCCTGTACACACGCTTGATTCTCTTTCGGAGACATAGCAATGCATAGGTTTTAAGATACTTACTAGTCAGGTACATTCTTAGGCGTTTAATATGAGGTGTTGAGTCCATTTCGTTGAGCAAGGAGTAGCTCTTGTCTATTCCATATTTGGCTTAAGGAACTTTATCTGTGCTCATTTCAATCTCTGGTTTTAGGCAGCACCCCAACTCACCTTTCCCCTTAGCAAGCATAAGTTGGTTTTCTAAATTTGAGACCCTGTTCTGTTTTGTAATTCAGTTCCTGTGTAGCCAAGTTTACATTCCGTGTATTAGTGATATCTTATGATGTTTCTTTTTCTGTGTGACTTATTTCAGTTAGAATCATCATACCTGAATCCACTCATTATGCTGCTACGGGCCTGATGACATAGATTTCATTGCTGAGTGATATTGCATTGTACGTAACTACCACAACTTCTTTATCCATTACTCACTTTCTGCGATATTGAACTTGTACCGTAAACGAGGTTCTTGTAAACAGAGCCGTCCCAAACTTTGGGGTGGCTGTGTCTTTTTGATTTTAATTTCCCTAAGCTATAGGACCATAAGTGGAAGTGCCCTAGGCACTGTTGCTTTGTTTCTTAGATGTTTCAGGAAACACCATACACTTCTCCCGAGTGGCTCTTGGCAATTTACATCCCGCCCATCAGCATAACAAGGCTCCCAGTTCTCCATGGCCTGTCCTGCCTTTCTGGATTTTACAATTTTTTCAGATGGCCCTTTTGACCGGGGGGAAGTGAGACTTCATTGTAGTGCAGATTTCCTTTGCAAGCTTGCTTGGTTGGCCAAAAAGGGCGTATGCGTTTTTTCCTGAATATATTCAGGAAAAAACGCATACGCCCTTTTTGGCCAAGTGCATCATTGTGGACGTTCTGCCTCTTTTCCTATGCTTTCAATGCAATTCCAGTCTACCTCCTGAAATCGGTTTCCTGCAATTCTGCCCCGCTTTCAAGTCCTCTTGGCAGCGTTACTTCAGTATATTTTTGGACGACAGCTGTCATTTATAACTCTGCAGGTTTGTGAATTACAGTGCCCCTGAGCTCCTTTCTTCAACTCGCTTTCTTGTGACCTGGCCGCAACACCGCAGGATTGCTTCAGGCCCTAATCTGGTTCCGGCACGGCACGCTGAACCTTTGGTTAATTCCTCTTCCTGGTGGGAAATGAGAGTTAAATTTGTCCGTCCAGACATCTCCAGCTAGTCTCTCATTGGTTCTCCCTATTCCTGTTCATCTTCCACAGAAATTGCAAACTGGGCCAAACAGGAGGTTAAAGGCACTGACTCTCCAAGTCGGGAGAGTGTTAGTAAAGCGTCTGGAATGTTGCACCCGAGTACCAGGGGTCGAAAACTGAGACATATTTGAACACATCTCCCGATCACACGGTTGATCATACTCTGGGTTCCACATGCATGTTTTATCTGAAGGAAGAATCCCTTAAACCTGGAGAGTTGAGACCCGTGGAATGGGTACCATGCAATATGACTTCAAAGGGTCTTCATTTTCTCACCGAACCTCTCCAATCCTATCACTGCTGCGTTTATGCCCCTGTACACACGCTTGTTTCTCTTTCGGAGACATAGCAATCCATAGGTTTTAAGATACTTACTAGTCAGGTGCATTCTTAGGCGTTTAATATGGGGTGTTGAGCCCATTTCATTGAGCAAGGAGTAGCTCTTGTCTATTCCATATTTGGCTTAAGGAACTTTATCTGTGCTCATTTCAATCTCTGGTTTTAGGCAGCACCCCAACTCACCTTTACCCTTAGCAAGCATAAGTTGGTTTTCTAAATTTGAGACCCTGTTCTGTTTTGTAATTCAGTTCCTGTGTAGCCAAGTTTACATTCCGTGTATTAGTGATATCTTATGATGTTTCTTTTTCTGTGTGACTTATTTCAGTTAGAATCATCATACCTGAATCCACTCATTATGCTGCTACGGGCATGATGACATAGATTTCATTGCTGATTGATATTGCATTGTACGTAAGTACCACAACTTCTTTATCCATTATTCACTTTCTGCGATATTGAACTTGTACCATAAACGAGGTTCTTGTAAACAGAGCTGTCCCAAACTTTGGGGTGGCTGTGTCTTTTTTATTTTAATTTCCCTAAGCTATAGGACCATAAGTGGAAGTGCCCTAGGCTCTGTTGCTTTGTTTTTTAGATGTTTCAGGAAACAGCATACACTTCTCCTGAGTGGCTGTTGGCAATTTACATCCCGCCCATCAGCATAACAAGGCTCCCAGTTCTCCATGGCCTGTCCTGCCTTCTGGATTTTACACTTTTTTCAGATGGCCCTTTTGACCGGGGGGAAGTGAGACTTCATTGTAGTGCAGATTTCCTTTGCAAGCTTGCTTGGTTGGCCAAAAAGGGCGTATGCGTTTTTTCCTGAATATATTCAGGAAAAAACGCATACGCCCTTTTTGGCCAAGTTCATCATTGTGGACGTTCTGCCTCTTTTCCTATGCTTTCAATGCAATTCCAGTCTACCTCCTGAAATCGGTTTCCTGCAATTCTGCCCCGCTTTCAAGTCCTCTTGGCAGCCTTACTTCAGTATATTTTTGGACGATAGCTGTCATTTATAACTCTGCAGGTTTGTGAATTACAGTGTCCCTGAGCTCCTTTCTTCAACTCGCTTTCTTGTGAGCTGGCCGCAACACCGCAGGATTGCTTCAGGCCCTAATCTGGTTCCGGCACGGCACGCTGAGCCTTTGGTTAATTCCTCTTCCTGGTGGGAAATGAGAGTTAAATTTGCCCGTCCAGACACCTCCAGCTAGTCTCTCATTGGTTCTCCCTATTCCTGTTCATCTTCCACAGAAATTGCAAACTGGGCCAAACAGGAGGTTAAAGGCACTGACTCTCCAAGTCGGGAGAGTGTTAGTAAAGCGTCTGGAATGTTGCACCCGAGTACCAGGGGACGAGAATTGACTCATATTTGAACACGTCTCCCGATCACACGGTTGATCATACTCTGGGTTCCACATGCATGTTTTAGCTGAAGGAAGAATCCCTTAAACCTGGAGAGTTGAGACCCGTGGAATGGGTACCATGCAATATGACTTCAAAGGGTCTTCATTTGCTCACCGAACCTCTCCAATCCTATCACTGCTGCGTTTATGCCCCTGTACACACGCTTGTTTCTCTTTCGGAGACATAGCAATCCATAGGTTTTAAGATACTTACTAGTCAGGTGCATTCTTAGGCGTTTAATATGGGGTGTTGAGCCCATTTCGTTGAGAAGGAGTAGCTCTTGTCTATTCCATATTTGGCTTAAGGAACTTTATCTGTGCTCATTTCAATCTCTGGTTTTAGGCAGCACCCCAACTCACCTTTCCCCTTAGCAAGCATAAGTTGGTTTTCTAAATTTGAGACCCTGTTCTGTTTTGTAATTCAGTTCCTGTGTAGCCAAGTTTACATTCCGTGTATTAGTGATATCTTATGATGTTTCTTTTTCTGTGTGACTTATTTCAGTTAGAATCATCATACCTGAATCCACTCATTATGCTGCTACGGGCCTGATGACATAGATTTCATTGCTGAGTGATATTGCATTGTACGTAAGTACCACAACTTCTTTATCCATTACTCACTTTCTGCGATATTGAACTTGTACCGTAAATGAGGTTCTTGTAAACAGAGCCGTCCCAAACTTTGGGGTGGCTGTGTCTTTTTGATTTTAATTTCCCTAAGCTATAGGACCATAAGTGGAAGTGCCCTAGGCGCTGTTGCTTTGTTTTTTAGATGTTTCAGGAAACACCATACACTTCTCCCGAGTGGCTCTTGGCAATTTACATCCCGCCCATCAGCATAACAAGGCTCCCAGTTCTCCATGGCCTGTCCTGCCTTTCTGGATTTTACACTTTTTTCAGATGGCCCTTTTGACCGGGGGGAAGTTAGACTTCATTGTAGTGCAGATTTCCTTTGCAAGCTTGCTTGGTTGGCCAAAAAGGGCGTATGCGTTTTTTCCTGAATATATTCAGGAAAAAACGCATACGCCCTTTTTGGCCAAGTGCATCATTGTGGACGTTCTGCCTCTTTTCCTATGCTTTCAATGCAATTCCAGTCTACCTCCTGAAATCGGTTTCCTGCAATTCTGCCCCGCTTTCAAGTCCTCTTGGCAGCCTTACTTCAGTATATTTTTGGACGATAGCTGTCATTTATAACTCTGCAGGTTTGGGAATTACAGTGCCCCTGAGCTCCTTTCTTCAACTCGCTTTCTTGTGAGCTGGCCGCAACACCGCAGGATTGCTTCAGGCCCTAATCTGGTTCCGGCACGGCAAGCTGAGCCTTTGGTTAATTCCTCTTCCTGGTGGGAAATGAGAGTTAAATTTGCCCGTCCAGACACCTCCAGCTACTCTCTCATTGGTTCTCCCTATTCCTGTTCATCTTCCGCAGAAATTACAAACTGGGCCAAACAGGAGGTTAAAGGCACTGACTCTCCAAGTCGGGAGAGTGTTAGTAAAGCGTCTGGAATGTTGCACCCGAGTACCAGGGGACGAGAACTGAGACATATTTGAACACGTCTCCCAATCACACGGTGGATCATACTCTGGGTTCCACATGCATGTTTTAGCTGAAGGAAGAATCCCTTAAACCTGGAGAGTTGAGACCCGTGGAATGGGTACCATGCAATATGACTTCAAAGGGTCTTCATTTGCTCACTGAACCTCTCCAATCCTATCACTGCTGCGTTTATGCCCCTGTACACACGCTTGATTCTCTTTCAGAGACATAGCAATCCATAGGTTTTAAGATACTTACTAGTCAGGTACATTCTTAGGCGTTTAATATGGGGTGTTGAGCCCATTTCGTTGAGCAAGGAGTAGCTCTTGTCTATTCCATATTTGGCTTAAGGAACTTTATCTGCGCTCATTTCAATCTCTGGTTTTAGGCAGCACCCCAACTCACCTTTCCCCTTAGCAAGCATAAGTTGGTTTTCTAAATTTGAGACCCTGTTCTGTTTTGTATTTCAGTTCCTGTGTAGCCAAGTGTACATTCCGTGTATTAGTGATATCTTATGATGTTTCTTTTTCTGTGTGACTTATTTCAGTTAGAATCATCATACCTGAATCCACTCATTATGCTGCTACGGGCCTGATGACATAGATTTCATTGCTGAGTGATATTGCATTGTACGTAAGTACCACAACTTCTTTATCCATTACTCACTTTCTGCGATATTGAACTTGTACCATAAATGAGGTTCTTGTAAACAGAGCCGTCCCAAACTTTGGGGTGGCTGTGTCTTTTTGATTTTAATTTCCCTAAGCTATAGGACCATAAGTGGAAGTGCCCTAGGCGCTGTTGCTTTGTTTTTTAGATGTTTCAGGAAACACCATACACTTCTCCCGAGTGGCTGTTGGCAATTTACATCCCGCCCATCAGCATAACAAGGCTCCCAGTTCTCCATGGCCTGTCCTGCCTTTCTGGATTTTACACTTTTTTCAGATGGCCCTTTTGACCGGGGGGAAGTGAGACTTCATTGTAGTGCAGATTTCCTTTGCAAGCTTGCTTGGTTGGCCAAAAAGTGCGTATGCGTTTTTTCCTGAATATATTCAGGAAAAAACGCATACGCCCTTTTTGGCCAAGTGCATCATTGTGGACGTTCTGCCTCTTTTCCTATGCTTTCAATGCCATTCCAGTCTACCTCCTGAAATCGGTTTCCTGCAATTCTGCCCCGCTTTCAAGTCCTCTTGGCATCCTTACTTCAGTATATTTTTGGACGACAGCTGTCATTTATAACTCTGCAGGTTTGTGAATTACAGTGTCCCTGAGCTCCTTTCTTCAACTCGCTTTCTTGTGACCTGGCCGCAACACCGCAGGATTGCTTCAGGCCCTAATCTGGTTCCGGCACGGCACGCTGAGCCTTTGGTTAATTCCTCTTCCTGGTGGGAAATGAGAGTTAAATTTGTCCGTCCAGACACCTCCAGCTAGTCTCTCATTGGTTCTCCCTATTCCTGTTCATCTTCCACAGAAATTGCAAACTGGGCCAAACAGGAGGTTAAAGGCACTGACTCTCCAAGTCGGGAGAGTGTTAGTAAAGCGTCTGGAATGTTGCACCCGAGTACCAGGGGTCGAAAACTGAGACATATTTGAACACATCTCCCGATCACACGGTTGATCATACTCTGGGTTCCACATGCATGTTTTAGCTGAAGGAAGAATCCCTTAAACCTGGAGAGTTGAGACCCGTGGAATGGGTACCATGCAATATGACTTCAAAGGGTCTTCATTTTCTCACCGAACCTCTCCAATCCTATCACTGCTGCGTTTATGCCCCTGTACACACGCTTGTTTCTCTTTCGGAGACATAGCAATCCATAGGTTTTAAGATACTTACTAGTCAGGTGCATTCTTAGGCGTTTAATATGGGGTGTTGAGCCCATTTCGTTGAGCAAGGAGTAGCTCTTGTCTATTCCATATTTGGCTTAAGGAACTTTATCTGTGCTCATTTCAATCTCTGGTTTTAGGCAGCACCCCAACTCACCTTTCCCCTTAGCAAGCATAAGTTGGTTTTCTAAATTTGAGACCCTGTTCTGTTTTGTAATTCAGTTCCTGTGGAGCCAAGTTTACATTCCGTGTATTAGTGATATCTTATGATGTTTCTTTTTCTGTGTGACTTATTTCAGTTAGAATCATCATACCTGAATCCACTCATTATGCTGCTACGGGCCTGATGACATAGATTTCATTGCTGATTGATATTGCATTGTACGTAAGTACCACAACTTCTTTATCCATTATTCACTTTCTGCGATATTGAACTTGTACCATAAACGAGGTTCTTGTAAACAGAGCCGTCCCAAACTTTGGGGTGGCTGTGTCTTTTTGATTTTAATTTCCCTAAGCTATAGGACCATAAGTGGAAGTGCCCTAGGCTCTGTTGCTTTGTTTTTTAGATGTTTCAGGAAACAGCATACACTTCTCCTGAGTGGCTGTTGGCAATTTACATCCCGCCCATCAGCATAACAAGGCTCCCAGTTCTCCATGGCCTGTCCTGCCTTCTGGATTTTACACTTTTTTCAGATGGCCCTTTTGACCGGGGGGAAGTGAGACTTCATTGTAGTGCAGATTTCCTTTGCAAGCTTGCTTGGTTGGCCAAAAAGGGCGTATGCGTTTTTTCCTGAATATATTCAGGAAAAAACGCATACGCCCTTTTTGGCCAAGTTCATCATTGTGGACGTTCTGCCTCTTTTCCTATGCTTTCAATGCAATTCCAGTCTACCTCCTGAAATCGGTTTCCTGCAATTCTGCCCCGCTTTCAAGTCCTCTTGGCAGCCTTACTTCAGTATATTTTTGGACGATAGCTGTCATTTATAACTCTGCAGGTTTGTGAATTACAGTGTCCCTGAGCTCCTTTCTTCAACTCGCTTTCTTGTGAGCTGGCCGCAACACCGCAGGATTGCTTCAGGCCCTAATCTGGTTCCGGCACGGCACGCTGAGCCTTTGGTTAATTCCTCTTCCTGGTGGGAAATGAGAGTTAAATTTGCCCGTCCAGACACCTCCAGCTAGTCTCTCATTGGTTCTCCCTATTCCTGTTCATCTTCCACAGAAATTGCAAACTGGGCCAAACAGGAGGTTAAAGGCACTGACACTCCAAGTCGGGAGAGTGTTAGTAAAGCGTCTGGAATGTTGCACCCGAGTACCAGGGGACGAGAATTGACTCATATTTGAACACGTCTCCCGATCACACGGTTGATCATACTCTGGGTTCCACATGCATGTTTTAGCTGAAGGAAGAATCCCTTAAACCTGGAGAGTTGAGACCCGTGGAATGGGTACCATGCAATATGACTTCAAAGGGTCTTCATTTGCTCACCGAACCTCTCCAATCCTATCACTGCTGCGTTTATGCCCCTGTACACACGCTTGTTTCTCTTTCGGAGACATAGCAATCCATAGGTTTTAAGATACTTACTAGTCAGGTGCATTCTTAGGCGTTTAATATGGGGTGTTGAGCCCATTTCGTTGAGAAGGAGTAGCTCTTGTCTATTCCATATTTGGCTTAAGGAACTTTATCTGTGCTCATTTCAATCTCTGGTTTTAGGCAGCACCCCAACTCACCTTTCCCCTTAGCAAGCATAAGTTGGTTTTCTAAATTTGAGACCCTGTTCTGTTTTGTAATTCAGTTCCTGTGTAGCCAAGTTTACATTCCGTGTATTAGTGATATCTTATGATGTTTCTTTTTCTGTGTGACTTATTTCAGTTAGAATCATCATACCTGAATCCACTCATTATGCTGCTACGGGCCTGATGACATAGATTTCATTGCTGAGTGATATTGCATTGTACGTAAGTACCACAACTTCTTTATCCATTACTCACTTTCTGCGATATTGAACTTGTACCGTAAATGAGGTTCTTGTAAACAGAGCCGTCCCAAACTTTGGGGTGGCTGTGTCTTTTTGATTTTAATTTCCCTAAGCTATAGGACCATAAGTGGAAGTGCCCTAGGCGCTGTTGCTTTGTTTTTTAGATGTTTCAGGAAACACCATACACTTCTCCCGAGTGGCTCTTGGCAATTTACATCCCGCCCATCAGCATAACAAGGCTCCCAGTTCTCCATGGCCTGTCCTGCCTTTCTGGATTTTACACTTTTTTCAGATGGCCCTTTTGACCGGGGGGAAGTGAGACTTCATTGTAGTGCAGATTTCCTTTGCAAGCTTGCTTGGTTGGCCAAAAATGGCGTATGCGTTTTTTCCTGAATATATTCAGGAAAAAACGCATACGCCCTTTTTGGCCAAGTGCATCATTGTGGACGTTCTGCCTCTTTTCCTATGCTTTCAATGCAATTCCAGTCTACCTCCTGAAATCGGTTTCCTGCAATTCTGCCCCGCTTTCAAGTCCTCTTGGCAGCCTTACTTCAGTATATTTTTGGACGATAGCTGTCATTTATAACTCTGCAGCTTTGTGAATTACAGTGCCCCTGAGCTCCTTTCTTCAACTCGCTTTCTTGTGAGCTGGCCGCAACACCACAGGATTGCTTCAGGCCCTAATCTGGTTCCGGCACGGCACGCTGAGCCTTTGGTTAATTCCTCTTCCTGGTGGGAAATGAGAGTTAAATTTGCCCGTCCAGACACCTCCAGCTACTCTCTCATTGGTTCTCCCTATTCCTGTTCATCTTCCGCAGAAATTACAAACTGGGCCAAACAGGAGGTTAAATGCACTGACTCTCCAAGTCGGGAGAGTGTTAGTAAAGCGTCTGGAATGTTGCACCCGAGTACCAGGGGACGAGAACTGAGACATATTTGAACACGTCTCCCAATCACACGGTGGATCATACTCTGGGTTCCACATGCATGTTTTAGCTGAAGGAAGAATCCCTTAAACCTGGAGAGTTGAGACCCGTGGAATGGGTACCATGCAATATGACTTCAAAGGGTCTTCATTTGCTCACTGAACCTCTCCAATCCTATCACTGCTGCGTTTATGCCCCTGTACACACGCTTGATTCTCTTTCGGAGACATAGCAATCCATAGGTTTTAAGATACTTACTAGTCAGGTACATTCTTAGGCGTTTAATATGGGGTGTTGAGCCCATTTCGTTGAGCAAGGAGTAGCTCTTGTCTATTCCATATTTGGCTTAAGGAACTTTATCTGCGCTCATTTCAATCTCTGGTTTTAGGCAGCACCCCAACTCACCTTTCCCCTTAGCAAGCATAAGTTGGTTTTCTAAATTTGAGACCCTGTTCTGTTTTGTATTTCAGTTCCTGTGTAGCCAAGTGTACATTCCGTGTATTAGTGATATCTTATGATGTTTCTTTTTCTGTGTGACTTATTTCAGTTAGAATCATCATACCTGAATCCACTCATTATGCTGCTACGGGCCTGATGACATAGATTTCATTGCTGAGTGATATTGCATTGTACGTAAGTACCACAACTTCTTTATCCATTACTCACTTTCTGCGATATTGAACTTGTACCATAAATGAGGTTCTTGTAAACAGAGCCGTCCCAAACTTTGGGGTGGCTGTGTCTTTTTGATTTTAATTTCCCTAAGCTATAGGACCATAAGTGGAAGTGCCCTAGGCGCTGTTGCTTTGTTTTTTAGATGTTTCAGGAAACACCATACACTTCTCCCGAGTGGCTGTTGGCAATTTACATCCCGCCCATCAGCATAACAAGGCTCCCAGTTCTCCATGGCCTGTCCTGCCTTTCTGGATTTTACACTTTTTTCAGATGGCCCTTTTGACCGGGGGGAAGTGAGACTTCATTGTAGTGCAGATTTCCTTTGCAAGCTTGCTTGGTTGGCCAAAAAGTGCGTATGCGTTTTTTCCTGAATATATTCAGGAAAAAACGCATACGCCCTTTTTGGCCAAGTGCATCATTGTGGACGTTCTGCCTCTTTTCCTATGCTTTCAATGCCATTCCAGTCTACCTCCTGAAATCGGTTTCCTGCAATTCTGCCCCGCTTTCAAGTCCTCTTGGCATCCTTACTTCAGTATATTTTTGGACGACAGCTGTCATTTATAACTCTGCAGGTTTGTGAATTACAGTGTCCCTGAGCTCCTTTCTTCAACTCGCTTTCTTGTGACCTGGCCGCAACACCGCAGGATTGCTTCAGGCCCTAATCTGGTTCCGGCACGGCACGCTGAGCCTTTGGTTAATTCCTCTTCCTGGTGGGAAATGAGAGTTAAATTTGTCCGTCCAGACACCTCCAGCTAGTCTCTCATTGGTTCTCCCTATTCCTGTTCATCTTCCACAGAAATTGCAAACTGGGCCAAACAGGAGGTTAAAGGCACTGACTCTCCAAGTCGGGAGAGTGTTAGTAAAGCGTCTGGAATGTTGCACCCGAGTACCAGGGGTCGAAAACTGAGACATATTTGAACACATCTCCCGATCACACGGTTGATCATACTCTGGGTTCCACATGCATGTTTTAGCTGAAGGAAGAATCCCTTAAACCTGGAGAGTTGAGACCCGTGGAATGGGTACCATGCAATATGACTTCAAAGGGTCTTCATTTTCTCACCGAACCTCTCCAATCCTATCACTGCTGCGTTTATGCCCCTGTACACACGCTTGTTTCTCTTTCGGAGACATAGCAATCCATAGGTTTTAAGATACTTACTAGTCAGGTGCATTCTTAGGCGTTTAATATGGGGTGTTGAGCCCATTTCGTTGAGCAAGGAGTAGCTCTTGTCTATTCCATATTTGGCTTAAGGAACTTTATCTGTGCTCATTTCAATCTCTGGTTTTAGGCAGCACCCCAACTCACCTTTCCCCTTAGCAAGCATAAGTTGGTTTTCTAAATTTGAGACCCTGTTCTGTTTTGTAATTCAGTTCCTGTGGAGCCAAGTTTACATTCCGTGTATTAGTGATATCTTATGATGTTTCTTTTTCTGTGTGACTTATTTCAGTTAGAATCATCATACCTGGATCCACTCATTATGCTGCTACGGGCCTGATGACATAGATTTCATTGCTGAGTGATATTGCATTGTACGTAAGTACCACAACTTCTTTATCCATTACTCACTTTCTGCGATATTGAACTTGTACCGTAAACGAGGTTCTTGTAAACAGAGCCGTCCCAAACTTTGGGGTGGCTGTGTCTTTTTGATTTTAATTTCCCTAAGCTATAGGACCATAAGTGGAAGTGCCCTAGGCTCTGTTGCTTTGTTTTTTAGATGTTTCAGGAAACAGCATACACTTCTCCTGAGTGGCTGTTGGCAATTTACATCCCGCCCATCAGCATAACAAGGCTCCCAGTTCTCCATGGCCAGTCCTGCCTTCTGGATTTTACACTTTTTTCAGATGGCCCTTTTGACCGGGGGGAAGTGAGACTTCATTGTAGTGCAGATTTCCTTTGCAAGCTTGCTTGGTTGGCCAAAAAGGGCGTATGCGTTTTTTCCTGAATATATTCAGGAAAAAACGCATACGCCCTTTTTGGCCAAGTTCATCATTGTGGACGTTCTGCCTCTTTTCCTATGCTTTCAATGCAATTCCAGTCTACCTCCTGAAATCGGTTTCCTGCAATTCTGCCCCGCTTTCAAGTCCTCTTGGCAGCCTTACTTCAGTATATTTTTGGACGATAGCTGTCATTTATAACTCTGCAGGTTTGTGAATTACAGTGTCCCTGAGCTCCTTTCTTCAACTCGCTTTCTTGTGAGCTGGCCGCAACACCGCAGGATTGCTTCAGGCCCTAATCTGGTTCCGGCACGGCACGCTGAGCCTTTGGTTAATTCCTCTTCCTGGTGGGAAATGAGAGTTAAATTTGCCCGTCCAGACACCTCCAGCTAGTCTCTCATTGGTTCTCCCTATTCCTGTTCATCTTCCACAGAAATTGCAAACTGGGCCAAACAGGAGGTTAAAGGCACTGACTCTCCAAGTCGGGAGAGTGTTAGTAAAGCGTCTGGAATGTTGCACCCGAGTACCAGGGGTCGAAAACTGAGACATATTTGAACACATCTCCCGATCACACGGTTGATCATACTCTGGGTTCCACATGCATGTTTTAGCTGAAGGAAGAATCCCTTAAACCTGGAGAGTTGAGACCCGTGGAATGGGTACCATGCAATATGACTTCAAAGGGTCTTCATTTGCTCACCGAACCTCTCCAATCCTATCACTGCTGCGTTTATGCCCCTGTACACACGCTTGTTTCTCTTTCGGAGACATAGCAATCCATAGGTTTTAAGATACTTACTAGTCAGGTACATTCTTAGGCGTTTAATATGGGGTGTTGAGCCCATTTCGTTGAGCAAGGAGTAGCTCTTGTCTATTCCATATTTGGCTTAAGGAACTTTATCTGTGCTCATTTCAATCTCTGGTTTTAGGCAGCACCCCAACTCACCTTTCCCATTAGCAAGCATAAGTTGGTTTTCTAAATTTGAGACCCTGTTCTGTTTTGTAATTCAGTTCCTGTGTAGCCAAGTTTACATTCCGTGTATTAGTGATATCTTATGATGTTTCTTTTTCTGTGTGACTTATTTCAGTTAGAATCATCATACCTGGATCCACTCATTATGCTGCTACGGGCCTGATGACATAGATTTCATTGCTGAGTGATATTGCATTGTACGTAAGTACCACAACTTCTTTATCCATTACTCACTTTCTGCGATATTGAACTTGTACTGTAAACGAGGTTCTTGTAAACAGAGCCGTCCCAAACTTTGGGGTGGCTGTGTCTTTTTGATTTTAATTTCCCTAAGCTATAGGACCATAAGTGGAAGTGCCCTACGCTCTGTTGCTTTGTTTTTTAGATGTTTCAGGAAACAGCATACACTTCTCCTGAGTGGCTGTTGGCAATTTACATCCCGCCCATCAGCATAACAAGGCTCCCAGTTCTCCATGGCCTGTCCTGCCTTCTGGATTTTACACTTTTTTCAGATGGCCCTTTTGACCGGGGGGAAGTGAGACTTCATTGTAGTGCAGATTTCCTTTGCAAGCTTGCTTGGTTGGCCAAAAAGGGCGTATGCGTTTTTTCCTGAATATATTCAGGAAAAAACGCATACGCCCTTTTTGGCCAAGTTCATCATTGTGGACGTTCTGCCTCTTTTCCTATGCTTTCAATGTAATTCCAGTCTACCTCCTGAAATCGGTTTCCTGCAATTCTGCCCCGCTTTCAAGTCCTCTTGGCAGCCTTACTTCAGTATATTTTTGGACGATAGCTGTCATTTATAACTCTGCAGGTTTGTGAATTACAGTGTCCCTGAGCTCCTTTCTTCAACTCGCTTTCTTGTGAGCTGGCCGCAACACCGCAGGATTGCTTCAGGCCCTAATCTGGTTCCGGCACGGCACGCTGAGCCTTTGGTTAATTCCTCTTCCTGGTGGGAAATGAGAGTTAAATTTGCCCGTCCAGACACCTCCAGCTAGTCTCTCATTGGTTCTCCCTATTCCTGTTCATCTTCCACAGAAATTGCAAACTGGGCCAAACAGGAGGTTAAAGGCACTGACTCTCCAAGTCGGGAGAGTGTTAGTAAAGCGTCTGGAATGTTGCACCTGAGTACCAGGGGTCGAAAACTGAGACATATTTGAACACATCTCCCGATCACACGGTTGATCATACTCTGGGTTCCACATGCATGTTTTAGCTGAAGGAAGAATCCCTTAAACCTGGAGAGTTGAGACCCGTGGAATGGGTACCATGCAATATGACTTCAAAGGGTCTTCATTTGCTCACCGAACCTCTCCAATCCTATCACTGCTGCGTTTATGCCCCTGTACACACGCTTGTTTCTCTTTCGGAGACATAGCAATCCATAGGTTTTAAGATACTTACTAGTCAGGTACATTCTTAGGCGTTTAATATTGGGTGTTGAGCCCATTTCGTTGAGCAAGGAGTAGCTCTTGTCTATTCCATATTTGGCTTAAGGAACTTTATCTGTGCTCATTTCAATCTCTGGTTTTAGGCAGCACCCCAACTCACCTTTCCCATTAGCAAGCATAAGTTGGTTTTCTAAATTTGAGACCCTGTTCTGTTTTGTAATTCAGTTCCTGTGTAGCCAAGTTTACATTCCGTGTATTAGTGATATCTTATGATGTTTCTTTTTCTGTGTGACTTATTTCAGTTAGAATCATCATACCTGGATCCACTCATTATGCTGCTACGGGCCTGATGACATAGATTTCATTGCTGAGTGATATTGCATTGTACATAAGTACCACAACTTCTTTATCCATTACTCACTTTCTGCGATATTGAACTTGTACTGTAAACGAGGTTCTTGTAAACAGAGCCGTCCCAAACTTTGGGGTGGCTGTGTCTTTTTGATTTTAATTTCTCTAAGCTATAGGACCATAAGTGGAAGTGCCCTAGGCGCTGTTGCTTTGTTTTTTAGGTGTTTCAGGAAACACCATACACTTCTCCCGAGTGGCTGTTGGCCATTTACATCCCGCCCATCAGCATAACAAGGCTCCCAGTTCTCCATGGCCTGTCCTGCCTTTCTGGATTTTACACTTTTTTCAGATGGCCCTTTTGACCGGGGGGAAGTGAGACTTCATTGTAGTGCAGATTTCCTTTGCAAGCTTGCTTGGTTGGCCAAAAAGGGCGTATGCGTTTTTTCCTGAATATATTCAGGAAAAAACGCATACGCCCTTTTTTGCCAAGTGCATCATTGTGGACGTTCTGCCTCTTTTCCTATGCTTTCAATGCAATTCCAGTCTACCTCCTGAAATCGGTTTCCTGCAATTCTGCCCCGCTTTCAAGTCCTCTTGGCAGCCTTACTTCAGTATATTTTTGGACGACAGCTGTCATTTATAACTCTGCAGGTTTGTGAATTACAGTGTCCCTGAGCTCCTTTCTTCAACTCGCTTTCTTGTGACCTGGCCGCAACACCGCAGGATTGCTTCAGGCCCTAATCTGGTTCCGGCACGGCACGCTGAGCCTTTGGTTAATTCCTCTTCCTGGTGGGAAATGAGAGTTAAATTTGTCCGTCCAGACACCTCCAGCTAGTCTCTCATTGGTTCTCCCTATTCCTGTTCATCTTCCACAGAAATTGCAAACTGGGCCAAACAGGAGGTTAAAGGCACTGACTCTCCAAGTCGGGAGAGTGTTAGTAAAGCGTCTGGAATGTTGCACCCGAGTACCAGGGTTCGAAAACTGAGACATATTTGAACACATCTCCCGATCACACGGTTGATCATACTCTGGGTTCCACATGCATGTTTTAGCTGAAGGAAGAATGCCTTAAACCTGGAGAGTTGAGACCCGTGGAATGGGTACCATGCAATATGACTTCAAAGGGTCTTCATTTTCTCACCGAAGGTCTCCAATCCTATCACTGCTGCGTTTATGCCCCTGTACACACGCTTGTTTCTCTTTCGGAGACATAGCAATCCATAGGTTTTAATATACTTACTAGTCAGGTGCATTCTTAGGCGTTTAATATGGGGTGTTGAGCCCATTTCGTTGAGCAAGGAGTAGCTCTTGTCTATACCATATTTGGCTTAAGGAACTTTATCTGTGCTCATTTCAATCTCTGGTTTTAGGCAGCACCCCAACTCACCTTTACCCTTAGCATGCATAAGTTGGTTTTCTAAATTTGAGACCCTGTTCTGTTTTGTAATTCAGTTCCTGTGGAGCCAAGTTTACATTCCGTGTATTAGTGATATCTTATGATGTTTCTTTTTCTGTGTGACTTATTTCAGTTAGAATCATCGTACCTGAATCCACTCATTATGCTGCTACGGGCCTGATGACATAGATTTCATTGCTGATTGATATTGCATTGTACATAAGTACCACAACTTCTTTATCCATTATTCACTTTCTGCGATATTGAACTTGTACCATAAACGAGGTTCTTGTAAACAGAGCCGTCCCAAACTTTGGGGTGGCTGTGTCTTTTTTATTTTAATTTCCCTAAGCTATAGGACCATAAGTGGAAGTGCCCTAGGCTCTGTTGCTTTGTTTTTTAGATGTTTCAGGAAACAGCATACACTTCTCCTGAGTGGCTGTTGGCAATTTACATCCCGCCCATCAGCATAACAAGGCTCCCAGTTCTCCATGGCCTGTCCTGCCTTCTGGATTTTACACTTTTTTCAGATGGCCCTTTTGACCGGGGGGAAGTGAGACTTCATTGTAGTGCAGATTTCCTTTGCAAGCTTGCTTGGTTGGCCAAAAAGGGCATATGCGTTTTTTCCTGAATATATTCAGGAAAATAGGCATACGCCCTTTTTGGCCAAGTTCATCATTGTGGTCGTTCTGCCTCTTTTCCTATGCTTTCAATGCAATTCCAGTCTACCTCCTGAAATCGGTTTCCTGCAATTCTGCCCCGCTTTCAAGTCCTCTTGGCAGCCTTACTGCAGTATATTTTTGGACGATAGCTGTCATTTATAACTCTGCAGGTTTGTGAATTACAGTGTCACTGAGCTCCTTTCTTCAACTCGCTTTCTTGTGAGCTGGCCGCAACACCGCAGGATTGCTTCAGGCCCTAATCTGGTTCCGGCACGGCACGCTGAGCCTTTGGTTAATTCCTCTTCCTGGTGGGAAATGAGAGTTAAATTTGCCCGTCCAGACACCTCCAGCTAGTCTCTCATTGGTTCTCCCTATTCCTGTTCATCTTCCACAGAAACTGCAAACTGGGCCATACAGGAGGTTAAAGGCACTGACTCTCCAAGTCGGGAGAGTGTTAGTAAAGCGTCTGGAATGTTGCACCCGAGTACCAGGGGTCGAAAACTGAGACATCTTTGAACACGTCTCCCGATCACACGGTTGATCATACTCTGGGTTCCACATGCATGTTTTAGCTGAAGGAAGAATCCCTTAAACCTGGAGAGTTGAGACCCGTGGAATGGGTAACATGCAATATGACTTCAAAGGGTCTTCATTTGCTCACCGAACCTCTCCAATCCTATCACTGCTGCGTTTATGCCCCTGTACACACGCTTGTTTCTCTTTTGGAGACATAGCAATCCATAGGTTTTAAGATACTTACTAGTCAGGTACATTCTTAGGCGTTTAATATGGGGTGTTGAGCCCATTTCGTTGAGCAAGGAGTAGCTCTTGTCTATTCCATATTTGGCTTAAGGAACTTTATCTGTGCTCATTTCAATCTCTGGTTTTAGGCAGCACCCCAACTCACCTTTCCCATTAGCAAGCATAAGTTGGTTTTCTAAATTTGAGACCCTGTTCTGTTTTGTAATTCAGTTCCTGTGTAGCCAAGTTTACATTCCGTGTATTAGTGATATCTTATGATGTTTCTTTTTCTGTGTGACTTATTTCATTTAGAATCATCATACCTGGATCCACTCATTATGCTGCTACGGGCATGATGACATAGATTTCATTGCTGAGTGATATTGCATTGTACGTAAGTACCACAAATTCTTTATCCATTACTCACTTTCTGCGATATTGAACTTGTACTGTAAACGAGGTTCTTGTAAACAGAGCCGTCCCAAACTTTGGGGTGGCTGTGTCGTTTTGATTTTAATTTCTCTAAGCTATAGGACCATAAGTGGAAGTGCCCTAGGCTCTGTTGCTTTGTTTTTTAGATGTTTCAGGAAACACCATACACTTCTCCCCAGTGGCTCTTGGCAATTTACATCCCGCCCATCAGCATAACAAGGCTCCCCGTTCTCCATGGCCTGTCCTGCCTTCTGGATTTTATACTTTTTTCAGATGGCCCTTTTGACCGGGGGGAAGTGAGACTTCATTGTAGTGCAGATTTCCTTTGCAAGCTTGCTTGGTTGGCCAAAAAGGGCGTATGCGTTTTTTCCTGAATATATTCAGGAAAAAACGCATACGCCCTTTTTGGCCAAGTGCTTCATTGTGGACGTTCTGCCTCTTTTCCTATGCTTTCAATGCAATTCCAGTCTACCTCCTGAAATCGGTTTCTTGCAATTCTGCCCCGCTTTCAAGTCCTCTTGGCAGCCTTACTTCAGTATATTTTTGGACGACAGCTGTCATTTATAACTCTGCAGGTTTGTGAATTACAGTGCCCCTGAGCTCCTTTCTTCAACTCGCTTTCTTGTGAGCTGGCCGCAACACGGCAGGATTGCTTCAGGCCCTAATCTGGTTCCGGCACGGCATGCTGAGCCTTTGGTTAATTCCTCTTCCTGGTGGGAAATGAGAGTTAAATTTGCCCGTCCAGACACCTCCAGCTAGTCTCTCATTGGTTCTCCCTATTCCTGTTCATCTTCCGCAGAAATTGCAAACTGGGCCAAACAGGAGGTTAAAGGCACTGACTCTCCAAGTCGGGAGAGTGTTAGTAAAGCGTCTGGAATGTTGCACCCGAGTACCAGGGGACGAGAACTGAGACATATTTGAACACGTCTCCCGATCACACGGTGGATCATACTCTGGTTTCCACATGCATGTTTTAGCTGAAGGAAGAATCCCTTAAACCTGGAGAGTTGAGACCCGTGGAATGGGTACCATGCAATATGACTTCAAAGGGTCTTCATTTGCTCACCGAACCTCTCCAATCCTATCACTGCTGCGTTTATGCCCCTGTACACACGCTTGTTTCTCTTTCGGAGACATTGCAATCCATAGGTTTTAAGATACTTACTAGTCAGGTACATTCTTAGGCGTTTAATATGGGGTGTTGAGCCCATTTCGTTGAGCAAGGAGTAGCTCTTGTCTATTCCATATTTGGCTTAAGGAACTTTATCTGTGCTCATTTCAATCTCTGGTTTTAGGCAGCACCCCAACTCACCTTTCCCATTAGCAAGCATAAGTTGGTTTTCTAAATTTGAGACCCTGTTCTGTTTTGTAATTCAGTTCCTGTGTAGCCAAGTGTACATTCCGTGTATTAGTGATATCTTATGATGTTTCTTTTTCTGTGTGACTTATTTCAGTTAGAATCATCATACCTGGATCCACTCATTATGCTGCTACGGGCCTGATGACATAGATTTCATTGCTGAGTGATATTGCATTGTACGTAAGTACCACAACTTCTTTATCCATTACTCACTTTCTGCGATATTGAACTTGTACTGTAAACGAGGTTCTTGTAAACAGAGCCATCCCAAACTTTGGGGTGGCTGTGTCTTTTTGATTTTAATTTCTCTAAGCTATAGGACCATAAGTGGAAGTGCCCTAGGCTCTGTTGCTTTGTTTTTTAGATGTTTCAGGAAACACCATACACTTCTCCCGAGTGGCTCTTGGCAATTTACATCCCGCCCATCAGCATAACAAGGCTCCCCGTTCTCCATGGCCTGTCCTGCCTTCTGGATTTTATACTTTTTTCAGATGGCCCTTTTGACCGGGGGGAAGTGAGACTTCATTGTAGTGCAGATTGCCTTTGCAAGCTTGCTTGGTTGGCCAAAAAGGGCGTATGCGTTTTTTCCTGAATATATTCAGGAAAAAACGCATACGCCCTTTTTGGCCAAGTGCATCATTGTGGACGTTCTGCCTCTTTTCCTATGCTTTAAATGCAATTCCAGTCTACCTCCTGAAATCGGTTTCTTGCAATTCTGCCCCGCTTTCAAGTCCTCTTGGCAGCCTTACTTCAGTATATTTTTGGACGATAGCTGTCATTTATAACTCTGCAGGTTTGTGAATTACAGTGCCCCTGAGCTCCTTTCTTCAACTCGCTTTCTTGTGAGCTGGCCGCAACACCGCAGGATTGCTTCAGGCCCTAATCTGGTTCCGGCACGGCACGGTGAGCCTTTGGTTAATTCCTCTTCCTGGTGGGAAATGAGAGTTAAATTTGCCCGTCCAGACACCTCCAGCTAGTCTCTCATTGGTTCTCCCTATTCCTGTTCATCTTCCGCAGAAATTGCAAACTGGGCCAAACAGGAGGTTAAAGGCACTGACTCTCCAAGTCGGGAGAGTGTTAGTAAAGCGTCTGGAATGTTGCACCCGACTACCAGGGGACGAGAACTGAGACATATTTGAACACGTCTCCCGATCACACGGTTGATCATACTCTGGGTTCCACATGCATGTTTTAGCTGAAGGAAGAATCCCTTAAACCTGGAGAGTTGAGACCCGTGGAATGGGTACCATGCAATATGACTTCAAAGGGTCTTCATTTGCTCACTGAACCTCTCCAATCCTATCACTGCTGCGTTTATGCCCCTGTACACACGCTTGATTCTCTTTCGGAGACATAGCAATCCATAGGTTTTAAGATACTTACTTGTCAGGTACATTCTTAGGCGTTTAATCTGGGGTGTTGAGCCCATTTTGTTGAGCAAGGAGTAGCTCTTGTCTATTCCATATTTGGCTTAAGGAACTTTATCTGCGCTCATTTCAATCTCTGGTTTTAGGCAGCACCCCAACTCACCTTTCCCCTTAGCAAGCATAAGTTGGTTTTCTAAATTTGAGACCCTGTTCTGTTTTGTATTTCAGTTCCTGTGTAGCCAAGTGTACATTCCGTGTATTAGTGATATCTTATGATGTTTCTTTTTCTGTGTGACTTATTTCAGTTAGAATCATCATACCTGAATCCACTCATTATGCTGCTACGGGCCTGATGACATAGATTTCATTGCTGAGTGATATTGCATTGTACGTAAGTACCACAACTTCTTTATCCATTACTCACTTTCTGCGATATTGAACTTGTACCGTAAATGAGGTTCTTGTAAACAGAGCCGTCCCAAAATTTGGGGTGGCTGTGTCTTTTTGATTTTAATTTCCCTAAGCTATAGGACCATAAGTGGAAGTGCCCTAGGCGCTGTTGCTTTGTTTTTTAGATGTTTCAGGAAACACCATACACTTCTCCCGAGTGGCTGTTGGCAATTTACATCCCGCCCATCAGCATAACAAGGCTCCCAGTTCTCCATGGCCTGTCCTGCCTTTCTGGATTTTACACTTTTTTCAGATGGCCCTTTTGACCGGGGGGAAGTGAGACTTCATTGTAGTGCAGATTTCCTTTGCAAGCTTGCTTGGTTGGCCAAAAAGGGCGTATGCGTTTTTTCCTGAATATATTCAGGAAAAAACGCATACGCCCTTTTTGGCCAAGTGCATCATTGTGGACGTTCTGCCTCTTTTCCTATGCTTTAACTGCCATTCCAGTCTACCTCCTGAAATCGGTTTCCTGCAATTCTGCCCCGCTTTCAAGTCCTCTTGGCAGCCTTACTTCAGTATATTTTTGGACGATAGCTGTCATTTATAACTCTGCAGGTTTGTGAATTACAGTGCCCCTGAGCTCCTTTCTTCAACTCGCTTTCTTGTGAGCTGGTTGCAACACCGCAGGATTGCTTCAGGCCCTAATCTGGTTCCGGCACGGCACGCTGAGCCTTTTGTTAATTCCTCTTCCTGGTGGGAAATGAAAGTTAAATTTGCCCGTCCAGACACTTCCAGCTAGTCTCTCATTGGTTCTCCCTATTCCTGTTCATCTTCCGCAGAAATTGCAAACTGGGCCAAACAGGAGGTTAAAGGCACTGACTCTCCAAGTCGAGAGAGTGTTAGTAAAGCGTCTGGAATGTTGCACCCGAGTACCAGGGGACGAGAACTGAGACATATTTGAACACGTCTCCCGATCACACGGTTGATCATACTCTGGGTTCCACATGCATGTTTTAGCTGAAGGAAGAATCCCTTAAACCTGGAGAGTTGAGACCCGTGGAATGGGTACCATGCAATATGACTTCAAAGGGTCTTCATTTGCTCACCGAACCTCTCCAATCCTATCACTGCTGCGTTTATACCCCTGTACACACGCTTGATTCTCTTTCGGAGACATAGCAATCCATAGGTTTTAAGATACTTACTAGTCAGGTACATTCTTAGGCGTTTAATATGGGGTGTTGAGTCCATTTCATTGAGCAAGGAGTAGCACTTGTCTATTCCATATTTGGCTTAAAGAACTTTATCTGTGCTCATTTCAATCTCTGGTTTTAGGCAGCACCCCAACTCACCTTTCCCCTTAGCAAGCATAAGTTGGTTTTCTAAATTTGAGACCCTGTTCTGTTTTGTAATTCAGTTCCTGTGTAGCCAAGTTTACATTCCGTGTATTAGTGATATCTTATGATGTTTCTTTTTCTGTGTGACTTATTTCAGTTAGAATCATCATACCTGAATCCACTCATTATGCTGCTACGGGCCTGATGACATAGATTTCATTGCTGAGTGATATTGCATTGTACGTAAGTACCACAACTTCTTTATCCATTACTCACTTTCTGCGATATTGAACTTGTACCGTAAACGAGGTTCTTGTAAACAGAGCCGTCCCAAACTTTGGGGTGGCTGTGTCTTTTTGATTTTAATTTCCCTAAGCTATAGGACCATAAATGGAAGTGCCCTAGGCTCTGTTGCTTTGTTTTTTAGATGTTTCAGGAAACACCATACACTTCTCCGGAGTGGCTGTTGGCAATTTACATCCCGCGCATCAGCATAACAAGGCTCCCAGTTCTCCATGGCCTGTCCTGCCTTTCTGGATTTTACACTTTTTTCAGATGGCCCTTTTGACCGGGGGGAAGTGAGACTTCATTGTAGTGCAGATTTCCTTTGCAAGCTTGCTTGGTTGGCCAAAAAGGGCGTATGCGTTTTTTCCTGAATATATTCAGGGAAAAACGCATACGCCCTTTTTGGCCAAGTGCATCATTGTGGACGTTCTGCCTCTTTTCCTATGCTTTCAATGCAATTCCAGTCTACCTCCTGAAATTGGTTTCCTGCAATTCTGCCCCCCTTTCAAGTCCTCTTGATAGCCTTACTTCAGTATATTTTTGGACGATAGCTGTCATTTATAACTCTGCAGGTTTGTGAATTACAGTGCCCCTGAGCTCCTTTCTTCAACTCGCTTTCTTGTGAGCTGGCCACAACTCCGCAGGATTGCTTCAGGCCCTAATCTGGTTAAGGCACGGCACGCTGAGTCTTTGGTTAATTCCTCTTCCTGGTGGGAAATGAGAGTTAAATTTGCCCGTCCAGACACCTCCAGCTAGTCTCTCATTGGTTCTCCCTATTCCTGTTAATCTTCCACAGAAATTGCAAACTGGGCCAAACAGGAGGTTAAAGGCACTGACTCTCCAAGTCAGGAGAGTGTTAGTAAAGCGTCTGGAATGTTGCACCCGAGTACCAGGGGTCGAAAACTGAGACATATTTGAACACATCTCCCGATCACACGGTTGATCATACTCTGGGTTCCACATGCATGTTTTAGCTGAAGGAAGAATCCCTTAAACCTGGAGAGTTGAGACCCGTGGAATGGGTACCATGCAATATGACTTCAAAGGGTCTTCATTTTCTCACCGAACCTCTCCAATCCTATCACTGCTGCGTTTATGCCCCTGTACACACGCTTGATTCTCTTTCGGAGACATAGCAATCCATAGGTTTTAAGATACTTACTAGTCAGGTGCATTCTTAGGCGTTTAATATGGGGTGTTGAGCCCATTTCGTTGAGCAAGGAGTAGCTCTTGTCTATTCCATATTTGGCTTAAGGAACTTTATCTGTGCTCATTTCAATCTCTGGTTTTAGGCAGCACCCCAACTCACCTTTCCCCTTAGCAAGCATAAGTTGGTTTTCTAAATTTGAGACCCTGTTCTGTTTTGTAATTCAGTTCCTGTGTAGCCAAGTTTACATTCCGTGTATTAGTGATATCTTATGATGTTTCTTTTTATGTGTGACTTATTTCAGTTAGAATCATCATACCTGAATCCACTCATTATGCTGCTACGGGCCTGATTACATAGATTTCATTGCTGAGTGATATTGCATTGTACGTAAGTACCACAACTTCTTTATCCATTATTCACTTTCTGCGATATTGAACTTGTACCATAAACGAGGTTCTTGTAAACAGAGCCGTCCCAAACTTTGGGGTGGCTGTGTCTTTTTGATTTTAATTTCCCTAAGCTATAGGACCATAAGTGGAAATGCCCTAGGCTCTGTTGCTTTGTTTTTTAGATGTTTCAGGAAACAGCATACACTTCTCCTGAGTGGTTGTTGGCAATTTACATCCCGCCCATCAGCATAACAAGGCTCCCAGTTCTCCATGGCCTGTCCTGCCTTCTGGATTTTACACTTTTTTCAGATGGCCCTTTTGACCGGGGGGAAGTGAGACTTCATTGTAGTGCAGATTTCCTTTGCAAGCTTGCTTGGTTGGCCAAAAAGGGCGTATGCGTTTTTTCCTGAATATATTCAGGAAAAAACGCATACGCCCATTTTTGGCCAAGTGCATCATTGTGGACGTTCTGCCTCTTTTCCTATGCTTTCAATGTAATTGCAGTCTACCTCCTGTAATCGGTTTCCTGCAATTCTGCCCCGCTTTCAAGTCCTCTTGGCAGCCTTACTTCAGTATATTTTTGGACGAGAAGTGTCATTTATAACTCTGCAGGTTTGTGAATTACAGTGCCCCTGAGCTCCTTTCTTCAACTCGCTTTCTTGTGACCTGGCCGCAACACCGCAGGATTGCTTCAGGCCCTAATCTGGTTCCGGCACGGCACGCTGAGTCTTTGGTTAATTCCTCTTCCTTGTGGGAAATGAGAGTTAAATTTGTCCGTCCAGACACCTCCAGCTAGTCTCTCATTGGTTCTCCCTATTCCTGTTCATCTTCCACAGAAATTGCAAACTGGGCCAAACAGGAGGTTAAAGGCACTGACTCTCCAAGTCGGGAGAGTGTTAGTAAAGCGTCTGGAATGTTGCACCTGAGTACCAGGGGTTGAAAACTGAGACATATTTGAACACATCTCCCGATCACACGGTTGATCATACTCTGGGTTCCACATGCATGTTTTAGCTGAAGGAAGAATCCCTTAAACCTGGAGAGTTGAGACCCGTGGAATGGGTACCATGCAATATGACTTCAAAGGGTCTTCATTTTCTCACCGAACCTCTCCAATCCTATCACTGCTGCGTTTATGCCCCTGTACACACGCTTGATTCTCTTTCGGAGACATAGCAATCCATAGGTTTTAAGATACTTACTAGTCAGGTGCATTCTTAGGCGTTTAATATGGGGTGTTGAGCCCATTTCGTTGAGCAAGGAGTAGCTCTTGTCTATTCCATATTTGGCTTAAGGAACTTTATCTGTGCTCATTTCAATCTCTGGTTTTAGGCAGCACCCCAACTCACCTTTCCCCTTAGCAAGCATAAGTTGGTTTTCTAAATTTGAGACCCTGTTCTGTTTTGTAATTCAGTTCCTGTGTAGCCAAGTTTACATTCCGTGTATTAGTGATATCTTATGATGTTTCTTTTTCTGTGTGACTTATTTCAGTTAGAATCATCATACCTGAATCCACTCATTATGCTGCTACGGGCCTGATTACATAGATTTCATTGCTGATTGATATTGCATTGTACGTAAGTACCACAACTTCTTTATCCATTATTCACTTTCTGCGATATTGAACTTGTACCATAAACGAGGTTCTTGTAAACAGAGCCGTCCCAAACTTTGGGGTGGCTGTGTCTTTTTTATTTTAATTTCCCTAAGCTATAGGACCATAAGTGGAAGTGCCCTAGGCTCCGTTGCTTTGTTTTTTAGATGTTTCAGGAAACAGCATACACTTCTCCTGAGTGGCTGTTGGCAATTTACATCCGGCCCATCAGCATAACAAGGGTCCCAGTTCTCCATGACCTGTCCTGCCTTCTGGATTTTACACTTTTTTCAGATGGCCCTTTTGACCGGGGGGAAGTGAGACTTCATTGTAGTGCAGATTTCCTTTGCAAGCTTGCTTGGTTGGCCAAAAAGGGCGTATGCGTTTTTTCCTGAATATATTCAGGAAAAAACGCATACGCCCTTTTTGGCCAAGTTCATCATTGTGGACGTTCTGCCTCTTTTCCTATGCTTTCAATGCAATTCCAGTCTACCTCCTGAAATCGGTTTCCTGCAATTCTGCCCCACTTTCAAGTCCTCTTGGCAGCCTTACTTCAGTATATTTTTGGACGATAGCTGTCATTTATAACTCTGCAGGTTTGTGAATTACAGTGTCCCTGAGCTCCTTTCTTCAACTCGCTTTCTTGTGAGCTGGCCGCAACACCGCAGGATTGCTTCAGGCCCTAATCTGGTTCCGGCACGGCACGCTGAGCCTTTGGTTAATTCCTCTTCCTGGTGGGAAATGAGAGTTAAATTTGCCCGTCCAGACACCTCCAGCTAGTCTCTCATTGGTTCTCCCTATTCCTGTTCATCTTCCGCAGAAATTGCAAACTGGGCCAAACAGGAGGTTAAAGGCACTGACTCTCCAAGTCGGGAGAGTGTTAGTAAAGCATCTGGAATGTTGCACCCGAGTACCAGGGGTCGAAAACTGAGACATATTTGAACACGTCTCTCGATCACACAGTTGATCATACTCTGGGTTCCACATGCATGTTTTAGCTGAAGGAAGAATCCCTTAAACCTGGAGATTTGAGACCCGTGGAATGGGTACCATGCAATATGACTTCAAAGGGTCTTCATTTGCTCACCGAACCTCTCCAATCCTATCACTGCTGCGTTTATGCCCCTGTACACATGCTTGTTTCTCTTTCGGAGACATAGCAATCCATAGGTTTTAAGATACTTACTAGTCAGGTGCATTCTTAGGCGTTTAATATGGGGTGTTGAGTCCATTTCGTTGAGCAAGGAGTAGCTCTTGTCTATTCCATATTTGGCTTAAGGAACTTTATCTGTGCTCATTTCAATCTCTGGTTTTAGGCAGCACCCCAACTCACCTTTCCCCTTAGCAAGCATAAGTTGGTTTTCTAAATTTGAGACCCTGTTCTGTTTTGTATTTCAGTTCCTGTGTAGCCAAGTGTACATTCCGTGTATTAGTGATATCTTATGATGTTTCTTTTTCTGTGTGACTTATTTCAGTTAGAATCATCATACCTGAATCCACTCATTATGCTGCTACGGGCCTGATGACATAGATTTCATTGCTGAGTGATATTGCATTGTACGTAAGTACCACAACTTCTTTATCCATTACTCACTTTCTGCGATATTGAACTTGTACCGTAAAGGAGGTTCTTGTAAACAGAGCCGTCCCAAACTTTGGGGTGGCTGTGTCTTTTTGATTTTAATTTCCCTAAGCTATAGGACCATAAGTGGAAGTGCCCTAGGCGCTGTTGCTTTGTTTTTTAGATGTTTCAGGAAACAGCATACACTTCTCCTGAGTGGCTGTTGGCAATTTACATCCCGCCCATCAGCATAACAAGGCTCCCAGTTCTCCATGGCCTGTCCTGCCTTCTGGATTTTACACTTTTTTCAGATGGCCCTTTTGACCGGGGGGAAGTGAGACTTCATTGTAGTGCAGATTTCCTTTGCAAGCTTGCTTGGTTGGCCAAAAAGGGCGTATGCGTTTTTTCCTGAATATATTCAGGAAAAAACGCATACGCCCATTTTTGGCCAAGTGCATCATTGTGGACGTTCTGCCTCTTTTTCTATGCTTTCAATGTAATTGCAGTCTACCTCCTGAAATCGGTTTCCTGCAATTCTGCCCCGCTTTCAAGTCCTCTTGGCAGCCTTACTTCAGTATATTTTTGGACGAGAAGTGTCATTTACAACTCTGCAGGTTTGTGAATTACAGGGCCCCTGAGCTCCTTTCTTCAACTCGCTTTCTTGTGACCTGGCCGCAACACCGCAGGATTGCTTCAGGCCCTAATCTGGTTCCGGCATGGCACGCTGAGCCTTTGGTTAATTCCTCTTCCTGGTGGGAAATGAGAGTTAAATTTGTCCGTCCAGACACCTCCAGCTAGTCTCTCATTGGTTCTCCCTATTCCTGTTCATCTTCCACAGAAATTGCAAACTGGGCCAAACAGGAGGTTAAAGGCACTGACTCTCCAAGTCGGGAGAGTGTTAGTAAAGCATCTGGAATGTTGCACCCGAGTACCAGGGGTCGAAAACTGAGACATATTTGAACACATCTCCCGATCACACGGTTGATCATACTCTGGGTTCCACATGCATGTTTTAGCTGAAGGAAGAATCCCTTAAACCTGGAGAGTTGAGACCCGTGGAATGGGTACCATGCAATATGACTTCAAAGGGTCTTCATTTGCTCACCGAACCTCTCCAATCCTATCACTGCTGCGTTTATGCCCCTGTACACATGCTTGTTTCTCTTTCGGAGACATAGCAATCCATAGGTTTTAAGATACTTACTAGTCAGGTGCATTCTTAGGCGTTTAATATGGGGTGTTGAGCCCATTTCGTTGAGCAAGGAGTAGCTCTTGTCTATTCCATATTTGGCTTAAGGAACTTTATCTGTGCTCATTTCAATCTCTGGTTTTAGGCAGCACCCCAGCTCACCTTTACCCTTAGCAAGCATAAGTTGGTTTTCTAAATTTGAGACCCTGTTCTGTTTTGTAATTCAGTTCCTGTGTAGCCAAGTTTACATTCCGTGTATTAGTGATATCTTATGATGTTTCTTTTTCTGTGTGACTTATTTCAGTTAGAATCATCATACCTGAATCCACTCATTATGCTGCTACGGGCATGATGACATAGATTTCATTGCTGATTGATATTGCATTGTACGTAAGTACCACAACTTCTTTATCCATTATTCACTTTCTGCGATATTGAACTTGTACCATAAACAAGGTTCTTGTAAACAGAGCCGTCCCAAACTTTGGGGTGGCTGTGTCTTTTTTATTTTAATTTCCCTAAGCTATAGGACCATAAGTGGAAGTGCCCTAGGCTCTGTTGCTTTGTTTTTTAGATGTTTCAGGAAACAGCCTACACTTCTCCTGAGTGGCTATTGGCAATTTACATCCCGCCCATCAGCATAACAAGGCTCCCAGTTCTCCATGGCCTGTCCTGCCTTCTGGATTTTACACTTTTTTCAGATGGCCCTTTTGACCGGGGGGAAGTGAGACTTCATTGTAGTGCAGATTTCCTTTGCAAGCTTGCTTGGTTGGCCAAAAAGGGCGTATGCGTTTTTTCCTGAATATATTCAGGAAAAAACGCATACGTCCTTTTTGGCCAAGTGCATCATTGTGGACGTTCTGCCTCTTTTCCTATGCTTTAAATGCAATTCCAGTCTACCTCCTGAAATCGGTTTCTTGCAATTCTGCCCCGCTTTCAAGTCCTCTTGGCAGCCTTACTTCAGTATATTTTTGGACGATAGCTGTCATTTATAACTCTGCAGGTTTGTGAATTACAGTGCCCCTGAGCTCCTTTCTTCAACTCGCTTTCTTGTGAGCTGGCCGCAACACCGCAGGATTGCTTCAGGCCCTAATCTGGTTCCGGCACGGCACGCTGAGCCTTTGGTTAATTCCTCTTCCTGGTGGGAAATGAGAGTTAAATTTGCCCGTCCAGACACCTCCAGCTAGTCTCTCATTGGTTCTCCCTATTCCTGTTCATCTTCCACAGAAATTGCAAACTGGGCCAAACAGGAGGTTAAAGGCACTGACTCTCCAAGTCGGGAGAGTGTTAGTAAAGCGTCTGGAATGTTGCACCCGAGTACCAGGGGACGAGAACTGAGACATATTTGAACACGTCTCCCGATCACACGGTGGATCATACTCTGGGTTCCACATGCATGTTTTAGCTGAAGGAAGAATCCCTTAAACCTGGAGAGTTGAGACCCGTGGAATGGGTACCATGCAATATGACTTCAAAGGGTCTTCATTTGCTCACTGAACCTCTCCAATCCTATCACTGCTGCGTTTATGCCCCTGTACACATGCTTGATTCTCTTTCGGAGACATAGCAATCCATAGGTTTTAAGATACTTACTAGTCAGGTACATTCTTAGGCGTTTGATATGGGGTGTTGAGCCCATTTTGTTGAGCAAGGAGTAGCTCTTGTCTATTCCATATTTGGCTTAAGGAACTTTATCTGCGCTAATTTCAATCTCTGGTTTTAGGCAGCACCCCAACTCACCTTTCCCCTTAGCAAGCATAAGTTGGTTTTCTAAATTTGAGACCCTGTTCTGTTTTGTATTTCAGTTCCTGTGTAGCCAAGTTTACATTCCGTGTATTAGTGATATCTTATGATGTTTCTTTTTCTGTGTGACTTATTTCAGTTAGAATCATCATACCTGAATCCACTCATTATGCTGCTACGGGCATGATGACATAGATTTCATTGCTGATTGATATTGCGTTGTACGTAAGTACCACAACTTCTTTATCCATTATTCACTTTCTGCGATATTGAACTTGTACCATAAACGAGGTTCTTGTAAACAGAGCCGTCCCAAACTTTGGGGTGGCTGTGTCTTTTTTATTTTAATTTCCCTAATCTATAGGACCATAAGTGGAAGTGCCCTAGGCTCTGTTGCTTTGTTTTTTAGATGTTTCAGGAAACAGCATACACTTCTCCTGAGTGGCTATTGGCAATTTACATCCCGCCCATCAGCATAACAAGGCTCCCAGTTCTCCATGGCCTGTCCTGCCTTCTGGATTTTACACTTTTTTCAGATGGCCCTTTTGACCGGGGGGAAGTGAGACTTCATTGTAGTGCAGATTTCCTTTGCAAGCTTGCTTGGTTGGCCAAAAAGGGCGTATGCGTTTTTTCCTGAATATATTCAGGAAAAAACGCATACGTCCTTTTTGGCCAAGTGCATCATTGTGGACGTTCTGCCTCTTTTCCTATGCTTTCAATGCAATTCCAGTCTACCTCCTGAAATCGGTTTCCTGCAATTCTGCCCCGCTTTCAAGTCCTCTTGGCAGCCTTACTTCAGTATATTTTTGGACGACAGCTGTCATTTATAACTCTGCAGGTTTGTGAATTACAGTGCCCCTGAGCTCCTTTCTTCAACTCGCTTTCTTGTGACCTGGCCGCAACACCGCAGGATTGCTTCAGGCCCTAATCTGGTTCCGGCACGGCACGCTGAGCCTTTGGTTAATTCCTCTTCCTGGTGGGAAATGAGAGTTAAATTTGTCCGTCCAGACACCTCCAGCTAGTCTCTCATTGGTTCTCCCTATTCCTGTTCATCTTCCACAGAAATTGCAAACTGGGCCAAACAGGAGGTTAAAGGCACTGACTCTCCAAGTCGGGAGAGTGTTAGTAAAGCGTCTGGAATGTTGCACCCGAGTACCAGGGGTCGAAAACTGAGACATATTTGAACACATCTCCCGATCACACGGTTGATCATACTCTGGGTTCCACATGCATGTTTTATCTGAAGGAAGAATCCCTTAAACCTGGAGAGTTGAGACCCGTGGAATGGGTACCATGCAATATGACTTCAAAGGGTCTTCATTTTCTCACCGAACCTCTCCAATCCTATCACTGCTGCGTTTATGCCCCTGTACACACGCTTGTTTCTCTTTCGGAGACATAGCAATCCATAGGTTTTAAGATACTTACTAGTCAGGTGCATTCTTAGGCGTTTAATATGGGGTGTTGAGCCCATTTCATTGAGCAAGGAGTAGCTCTTGTCTATTCCATATTTGGCTTAAGGAACTTTATCTGTGCTCATTTCAATCTCTGGTTTTAGGCAGCACCCCAACTCACCTTTACCCTTAGCAAGCATAAGTTGGTTTTCTAAATTTGAGACCCTGTTCTGTTTTGTAATTCAGTTCCTGTGTAGCCAAGTTTACATTCCGTGTATTAGTGATATCTTATGATGTTTCTTTTTCTGTGTGACTTATTTCAGTTAGAATCATCATACCTGAATCCACTCATTATGCTGCTACGGGCATGATGACATAGATTTCATTGCTGATTGATATTGCATTGTACGTAAGTACCACAACTTCTTTATCCATTATTCACTTTCTGCGATATTGAACTTGTACCATAAACGAGGTTCTTGTAAACAGAGCCGTCCCAAACTTTGGGGTGGCTGTGTCTTTTTTATTTTAATTTCCCTAAGCTATAGGACCATAAGTGGAAGTGCCCTAGGCTCTGTTGCTTTGTTTTTTAGATGTTTCAGGAAACAGCATACACTTCTCCTGAGTGGCTGTTGGCAATTTACATCCCGCCCATCAGCATAACAAGGCTCCCAGTTCTCCATGGCCTGTCCTGCCTTCTGGATTTTACACTTTTTTCAGATGGCCCTTTTGACCGGGGGGAAGTGAGACTTCATTGTAGTGCAGATTTCCTTTGCAAGCTTGCTTGGTTGGCCAAAAAGGGCGTATGCGTTTTTTCCTGAATATATTCAGGAAAAAACGCATACGCCCTTTTTGGCCAAGTTCATCATTGTGGACGTTCTGCCTCTTTTCCTATGCTTTCAATGCAATTCCAGTCTACCTCCTGAAATCGGTTTCCTGCAATTCTGCCCCGCTTTCAAGTCCTCTTGGCAGCCTTACTTCAGTATATTTTTGGACGATAGCTGTCATTTATAACTCTGCAGGTTTGTGAATTACAGTGTCCCTGAGCTCCTTTCTTCAACTCGCTTTCTTGTGAGCTGGCCGCAACACCGCAGGATTGCTTCAGGCCCTAATCTGGTTCCGGCACGGCACGCTGAGCCTTTGGTTAATTCCTCTTCCTGGTGGGAAATGAGAGTTAAATTTGCCCGTCCAGACACCTCCAGCTAGTCTCTCATTGGTTCTCCCTATTCCTGTTCATCTTCCACAGAAATTGCAAACTGGGCCAAACAGGAGGTTAAAGGCACTGACTCTCCAAGTCGGGAGAGTGTTAGTAAAGCGTCTGGAATGTTGCACCCGAGTACCAGGGGACGAGAATTGACTCATATTTGAACACGTCTCCCGATCACACGGTGGATCATACTCTGGGTTCCACATGCATGTTTTAGCTGAAGGAAGAATCCCTTAAACCTGGAGAGTTGAGACCCGTGGAATGGGTACCATGCAATATGACTTCAAAGGGTCTTCATTTGCTCACCGAACCTCTCCAATCCTATCACTGCTGCGTTTATGCCCCTGTACACACGCTTGTTTCTCTTTCGGAGACATAGCAATCCATAGGTTTTAAGATACTTACTAGTCAGGTGCATTCTTAGGCGTTTAATATGGGGTGTTGAGCTCATTTCATTGAGCAAGGAGTAGCTCTTGTCTATTCCATATTTGGCTTAAGGAACTTTATCTGTGCTCATTTCAATCTCTGGTTTTAGGCAGCACCCCAACTCACCTTTACCCTTAGCAAGCATAAGTTGGTTTTCTAAATTTGAGACCCTGTTCTGTTTTGTAATTCAGTTCCTGTGTAGCCAAGTTTACATTCCGTGTATTAGTGATATCTTATGATGTTTCTTTTTCTGTGTGACTTATTTCAGTTAGAATCATCATACCTGAATCCACTCATTATGCTGCTACGGGCCTGATTACATAGATTTCATTGCTGAGTGATATTGCATTGTACGTAAGTACCACAACTTCTTTATCCATTATTCACTTTCTGCGATATTGAACTTGTACCGTAAACGAGGTTCTTGTAAACAGAGCCGTCCCAAACTTTGGGGTGGCTGTGTCTTTTTTATTTTAATTTCCCTAAGCTATAGGACCATAAGTGGAAGTGCCCTAGGCTCTGTTGCTTTGTTTTTTAGATGTTTCAGGAAACAGCATACACTTCTCCTGAGTGGCTGTTGGCAATTTACATCCGGCCCATCAGCATAACAAGGGTCCCAGTTCTCCATGACCTGTCCTGCCTTCTGGATTTTACACTTTTTTCAGATGGCCCTTTTGACCGGGGGGAAGTGAGACTTCATTGTAGTGCAGATTTCCTTTGCAAGCTTGCTTGGTTGGCCAAAAAGGGCGTATGCGTTTTTTCCTGAATATATTCAGGAAAAAACGCATACGCCCTTTTTGGCCAAGTTCATCATTGTGGACGTTCTGCCTCTTTTCCTATGCTTTCAATGCAATTCCAGTCTACCTCCTGAAATCGGTTTCCTGCAATTCTGCCCCACTTTCAAGTCCTCTTGGCAGCCTTACTTCAGTATATTTTTGGACGATAGCTGTCATTTATAACTCTGCAGGTTTGTGAATTACAGTGTCCCTGAGCTCCTTTCTTCAACTCGCTTTCTTGTGAGCTGGCCGCAACACCGCAGGATTGCTTCAGGCCCTAATCTGGTTCCGGCACGGCACGCTGAGCCTTTGGTTAATTCCTCTTCCTGGTGGGAAATGAGAGTTAAATTTGCCCGTCCAGACACCTCCAGCTAGTCTCTCATTGGTTCTCCCTATTCCTGTTCATCTTCCGCAGAAATTGCAAACTGGGCCAAACAGGAGGTTAAAGGCACTGACTCTCCAAGTCGGGAGAGTGTTAGTAAAGCATCTGGAATGTTGCACCCGAGTACCAGGGGTCGAAAACTGAGACATATTTGAACACGTCTCTCGATCACACAGTTGATCATACTCTGGGTTCCACATGCATGTTTTAGCTGAAGGAAGAATCCCTTAAACCTGGAGATTTGAGACCCGTGGAATGGGTACCATGCAATATGACTTCAAAGGGTCTTCATTTGCTCACCGAACCTCTCCAATCCTATCACTGCTGCGTTTATGCCCCTGTACACATGCTTGTTTCTCTTTCGGAGACATAGCAATCCATAGGTTTTAAGATACTTACTAGTCAGGTGCATTCTTAGGCGTTTAATATGGGGTGTTGAGTCCATTTCGTTGAGCAAGGAGTAGCTCTTGTCTATTCCATATTTGGCTTAAGGAACTTTATCTGTGCTCATTTCAATCTCTGGTTTTAGGCAGCACCCCAACTCACCTTTCCCCTTAGCAAGCATAAGTTGGTTTTCTAAATTTGAGACCCTGTTCTGTTTTGTATTTCAGTTCCTGTGTAGCCAAGTGTACATTCCGTGTATTAGTGATATCTTATGATGTTTCTTTTTCTGTGTGACTTATTTCAGTTAGAATCATCATACCTGAATCCACTCATTATGCTGCTACGGGCCTGATGACATAGATTTCATTGCTGAGTGATATTGCATTGTACGTAAGTACCACAACTTCTTTATCCATTACTCACTTTCTGCGATATTGAACTTGTACCGTAAAGGAGGTTCTTGTAAACAGAGCCGTCCCAAACTTTGGGGTGGCTGTGTCTTTTTGATTTTAATTTCCCTAAGCTATAGGACCATAAGTGGAAGTGCCCTAGGCGCTGTTGCTTTGTTTTTTAGATGTTTCAGGAAACAGCATACACTTCTCCTGAGTGGCTGTTGGCAATTTACATCCCGCCCATCAGCATAACAAGGCTCCCAGTTCTCCATGGCCTGTCCTGCCTTCTGGATTTTACACTTTTTTCAGATGGCCCTTTTGACCGGGGGGAAGTGAGACTTCATTGTAGTGCAGATTTCCTTTGCAAGCTTGCTTGGTTGGCCAAAAAGGGCGTATGCGTTTTTTCCTGAATATATTCAGGAAAAAACGCATACGCCCATTTTTGGCCAAGTGCATCATTGTGGACGTTCTGCCTCTTTTTCTATGCTTTCAATGTAATTGCAGTCTACCTCCTGAAATCGGTTTCCTGCAATTCTGCCCCGCTTTCAAGTCCTCTTGGCAGCCTTACTTCAGTATATTTTTGGACGAGAAGTGTCATTTACAACTCTGCAGGTTTGTGAATTACAGGGCCCCTGAGCTCCTTTCTTCAACTCGCTTTCTTGTGACCTGGCCGCAACACCGCAGGATTGCTTCAGGCCCTAATCTGGTTCCGGCATGGCACGCTGAGCCTTTGGTTAATTCCTCTTCCTGGTGGGAAATGAGAGTTAAATTTGTCCGTCCAGACACCTCCAGCTAGTCTCTCATTGGTTCTCCCTATTCCTGTTCATCTTCCACAGAAATTGCAAACTGGGCCAAACAGGAGGTTAAAGGCACTGACTCTCCAAGTCGGGAGAGTGTTAGTAAAGCATCTGGAATGTTGCACCCGAGTACCAGGGGTCGAAAACTGAGACATATTTGAACACATCTCCCGATCACACGGTTGATCATACTCTGGGTTCCACATGCATGTTTTAGCTGAAGGAAGAATCCCTTAAACCTGGAGAGTTGAGACCCGTGGAATGGGTACCATGCAATATGACTTCAAAGGGTCTTCATTTGCTCACCGAACCTCTCCAATCCTATCACTGCTGCGTTTATGCCCCTGTACACATGCTTGTTTCTCTTTCGGAGACATAGCAATCCATAGGTTTTAAGATACTTACTAGTCAGGTGCATTCTTAGGCGTTTAATATGGGGTGTTGAGCCCATTTCGTTGAGCAAGGAGTAGCTCTTGTCTATTCCATATTTGGCTTAAGGAACTTTATCTGTGCTCATTTCAATCTCTGGTTTTAGGCAGCACCCCAGCTCACCTTTACCCTTAGCAAGCATAAGTTGGTTTTCTAAATTTGAGACCCTGTTCTGTTTTGTAATTCAGTTCCTGTGTAGCCAAGTTTACATTCCGTGTATTAGTGATATCTTATGATGTTTCTTTTTCTGTGTGACTTATTTCAGTTAGAATCATCATACCTGAATCCACTCATTATGCTGCTACGGGCATGATGACATAGATTTCATTGCTGATTGATATTGCATTGTACGTAAGTACCACAACTTCTTTATCCATTATTCACTTTCTGCGATATTGAACTTGTACCATAAACAAGGTTCTTGTAAACAGAGCCGTCCCAAACTTTGGGGTGGCTGTGTCTTTTTTATTTTAATTTCCCTAAGCTATAGGACCATAAGTGGAAGTGCCCTAGGCTCTGTTGCTTTGTTTTTTAGATGTTTCAGGAAACAGCCTACACTTCTCCTGAGTGGCTATTGGCAATTTACATCCCGCCCATCAGCATAACAAGGCTCCCAGTTCTCCATGGCCTGTCCTGCCTTCTGGATTTTACACTTTTTTCAGATGGCCCTTTTGACCGGGGGGAAGTGAGACTTCATTGTAGTGCAGATTTCCTTTGCAAGCTTGCTTGGTTGGCCAAAAAGGGCGTATGCGTTTTTTCCTGAATATATTCAGGAAAAAACGCATACGTCCTTTTTGGCCAAGTGCATCATTGTGGACGTTCTGCCTCTTTTCCTATGCTTTAAATGCAATTCCAGTCTACCTCCTGAAATCGGTTTCTTGCAATTCTGCCCCGCTTTCAAGTCCTCTTGGCAGCCTTACTTCAGTATATTTTTGGACGATAGCTGTCATTTATAACTCTGCAGGTTTGTGAATTACAGTGCCCCTGAGCTCCTTTCTTCAACTCGCTTTCTTGTGAGCTGGCCGCAACACCGCAGGATTGCTTCAGGCCCTAATCTGGTTCCGGCACGGCACGCTGAGCCTTTGGTTAATTCCTCTTCCTGGTGGGAAATGAGAGTTAAATTTGCCCGTCCAGACACCTCCAGCTAGTCTCTCATTGGTTCTCCCTATTCCTGTTCATCTTCCACAGAAATTGCAAACTGGGCCAAACAGGAGGTTAAAGGCACTGACTCTCCAAGTCGGGAGAGTGTTAGTAAAGCGTCTGGAATGTTGCACCCGAGTACCAGGGGTCGAAAACTGAGACATATTTGAACACGTCTCCCGATCACACGGTGGATCATACTCTGGGTTCCACATGCATGTTTTAGCTGAAGGAAGAATCCCTTAAACCTGGAGAGTTGAGACCCGTGGAATGGGTACCATGCAATATGACTTCAAAGGGTCTTCATTTGCTCACTGAACCTCTCCAATCCTATCACTGCTGCGTTTATGCCCCTGTACACATGCTTGATTCTCTTTCGGAGACATAGCAATCCATAGGTTTTAAGATACTTACTAGTCAGGTACATTCTTAGGCGTTTGATATGGGGTGTTGAGCCCATTTTGTTGAGCAAGGAGTAGCTCTTGTCTATTCCATATTTGGCTTAAGGAACTTTATCTGCGCTAATTTCAATCTCTGGTTTTAGGCAGCACCCCAACTCACCTTTCCCCTTAGCAAGCATAAGTTGGTTTTCTAAATTTGAGACCCTGTTCTGTTTTGTATTTCAGTTCCTGTGTAGCCAAGTTTACATTCCGTGTATTAGTGATATCTTATGATGTTTCTTTTTCTGTGTGACTTATTTCAGTTAGAATCATCATACCTGAATCCACTCATTATGCTGCTACGGGCATGATGACATAGATTTCATTGCTGATTGATATTGCGTTGTACGTAAGTACCACAACTTCTTTATCCATTATTCACTTTCTGCGATATTGAACTTGTACCATAAACGAGGTTCTTGTAAACAGAGCCGTCCCAAACTTTGGGGTGGCTGTGTCTTTTTTATTTTAATTTCCCTAATCTATAGGACCATAAGTGGAAGTGCCCTAGGCTCTGTTGCTTTGTTTTTTAGATGTTTCAGGAAACAGCATACACTTCTCCTGAGTGGCTATTGGCAATTTACATCCCGCCCATCAGCATAACAAGGCTCCCAGTTCTCCATGGCCTGTCCTGCCTTCTGGATTTTACACTTTTTTCAGATGGCCCTTTTGACCGGGGGGAAGTGAGACTTCATTGTAGTGCAGATTTCCTTTGCAAGCTTGCTTGGTTGGCCAAAAAGGGCGTATGCGTTTTTTCCTGAATATATTCAGGAAAAAACGCATACGTCCTTTTTGGCCAAGTGCATCATTGTGGACGTTCTGCCTCTTTTCCTATGCTTTCAATGCAATTCCAGTCTACCTCCTGAAATCGGTTTCCTGCAATTCTGCCCCGCTTTCAAGTCCTCTTGGCAGCCTTACTTCAGTATATTTTTGGACGACAGCTGTCATTTATAACTCTGCAGGTTTGTGAATTACAGTGCCCCTGAGCTCCTTTCTTCAACTCGCTTTCTTGTGACCTGGCCGCAACACCGCAGGATTGCTTCAGGCCCTAATCTGGTTCCGGCACGGCACGCTGAGCCTTTGGTTAATTCCTCTTCCTGGTGGGAAATGAGAGTTAAATTTGTCCGTCCAGACACCTCCAGCTAGTCTCTCATTGGTTCTCCCTATTCCTGTTCATCTTCCACAGAAATTGCAAACTGGGCCAAACAGGAGGTTAAAGGCACTGACTCTCCAAGTCGGGAGAGTGTTAGTAAAGCGTCTGGAATGTTGCACCCGAGTACCAGGGGTCGAAAACTGAGACATATTTGAACACATCTCCCGATCACACGGTTGATCATACTCTGGGTTCCACATGCATGTTTTATCTGAAGGAAGAATCCCTTAAACCTGGAGAGTTGAGACCCGTGGAATGGGTACCATGCAATATGACTTCAAAGGGTCTTCATTTTCTCACCGAACCTCTCCAATCCTATCACTGCTGCGTTTATGCCCCTGTACACACGCTTGTTTCTCTTTCGGAGACATAGCAATCCATAGGTTTTAAGATACTTACTAGTCAGGTGCATTCTTAGGCGTTTAATATGGGGTGTTGAGCCCATTTCATTGAGCAAGGAGTAGCTCTTGTCTATTCCATATTTGGCTTAAGGAACTTTATCTGTGCTCATTTCAATCTCTGGTTTTAGGCAGCACCCCAACTCACCTTTACCCTTAGCAAGCATAAGTTGGTTTTCTAAATTTGAGACCCTGTTCTGTTTTGTAATTCAGTTCCTGTGTAGCCAAGTTTACATTCCGTGTATTAGTGATATCTTATGATGTTTCTTTTTCTGTGTGACTTATTTCAGTTAGAATCATCATACCTGAATCCACTCATTATGCTGCTACGGGCATGATGACATAGATTTCATTGCTGATTGATATTGCATTGTACGTAAGTACCACAACTTCTTTATCCATTATTCACTTTCTGCGATATTGAACTTGTACCATAAACGAGGTTCTTGTAAACAGAGCCGTCCCAAACTTTGGGGTGGCTGTGTCTTTTTTATTTTAATTTCCCTAAGCTATAGGACCATAAGTGGAAGTGCCCTAGGCTCTGTTGCTTTGTTTTTTAGATGTTTCAGGAAACAGCATACACTTCTCCTGAGTGGCTGTTGGCAATTTACATCCCGCCCATCAGCATAACAAGGCTCCCAGTTCTCCATGGCCTGTCCTGCCTTCTGGATTTTACACTTTTTTCAGATGGCCCTTTTGACCGGGGGGAAGTGAGACTTCATTGTAGTGCAGATTTCCTTTGCAAGCTTGCTTGGTTGGCCAAAAAGGGCGTATGCGTTTTTTCCTGAATATATTCAGGAAAAAACGCATACGCCCTTTTTGGCCAAGTTCATCATTGTGGACGTTCTGCCTCTTTTCCTATGCTTTCAATGCAATTCCAGTCTACCTCCTGAAATCGGTTTCCTGCAATTCTGCCCCGCTTTCAAGTCCTCTTGGCAGCCTTACTTCAGTATATTTTTGGACGATAGCTGTCATTTATAACTCTGCAGGTTTGTGAATTACAGTGTCCCTGAGCTCCTTTCTTCAACTCGCTTTCTTGTGAGCTGGCCGCAACACCGCAGGATTGCTTCAGGCCCTAATCTGGTTCCGGCACGGCACGCTGAGCCTTTGGTTAATTCCTCTTCCTGGTGGGAAATGAGAGTTAAATTTGCCCGTCCAGACACCTCCAGCTAGTCTCTCATTGGTTCTCCCTATTCCTGTTCATCTTCCACAGAAATTGCAAACTGGGCCAAACAGGAGGTTAAAGGCACTGACTCTCCAAGTCGGGAGAGTGTTAGTAAAGCGTCTGGAATGTTGCACCCGAGTACCAGGGGACGAGAATTGACTCATATTTGAACACGTCTCCCGATCACACGGTGGATCATACTCTGGGTTCCACATGCATGTTTTAGCTGAAGGAAGAATCCCTTAAACCTGGAGAGTTGAGACCCGTGGAATGGGTACCATGCAATATGACTTCAAAGGGTCTTCATTTGCTCACCGAACCTCTCCAATCCTATCACTGCTGCGTTTATGCCCCTGTACACACGCTTGTTTCTCTTTCGGAGACATAGCAATCCATAGGTTTTAAGATACTTACTAGTCAGGTGCATTCTTAGGCGTTTAATATGGGGTGTTGAGCTCATTTCATTGAGCAAGGAGTAGCTCTTGTCTATTCCATATTTGGCTTAAGGAACTTTATCTGTGCTCATTTCAATCTCTGGTTTTAGGCAGCACCCCAACTCACCTTTACCCTTAGCAAGCATAAGTTGGTTTTCTAAATTTGAGACCCTGTTCTGTTTTGTAATTCAGTTCCTGTGGAGCCAAGTTTACATTCCGTGTATTAGTGATATCTTATGATGTTTCTTTTTCTGTGTGACTTATTTCAGTTAGAATCATCATACCTGGATCCACTCATTATGCTGCTACGGGCCTGATGACATAGATTTCATTGCTGAGTGATATTGCATTGTACGTAAGTACCACAACTTCTTTATCCATTACTCACTTTCTGCGATATTGAACTTGTACCGTAAACGAGGTTCTTGTAAACAGAGCCCTCCCAAACTTTGGGGTGGCTGTGTCTTTTTGATTTTAATTTCCCTAAGCTATAGGACCATAAGTGGAAGTGCCCTAGGCTCTGTTGCTTTGTTTTTTAGATGTTTCAGGAAACAGCATACACTTCTCCTGAGTGGCTGTTGGCAATTTACATCCCGCCCATCAGCATAACAAGGCTCCCAGTTCTCCATGGCCTGTCCTGCCTTCTGGATTTTACACTTTTTTCAGATGGCCCTTTTGACCGGGGGGAAGTGAGACTTCATTGTAGTGCAGATTTCCTTTGCAAGCTTGCTTGGTTGGCCAAAAAGGGCGTATGCGTTTTTTCCTGAATATATTCAGGAAAAAACGCATACGCCCTTTTTGGCCAAGTTCATCATTGTGGACGTTCTGCCTCTTTTCCTATGCTTTCAATGCAATTCCAGTCTACCTCCTGAAATCGGTTTCCTGCAATTCTGCCCCGCTTTCAAGTCCTCTTGGCAGCCTTACTTCAGTATATTTTTGGACGATAGCTGTCATTTATAACTCTGCAGGTTTGTGAATTACAGTGTCCCTGAGCTCCTTTCTTCAACTCGCTTTCTTGTGAGCTGGCCGCAACACCGCAGGATTGCTTCAGGCCCTAATCTGGTTCCGGCACGGCACGCTGAGCCTTTGGTTAATTCCTCTTCCTGGTGGGAAATGAGAGTTAAATTTGCCCGTCCAGACACCTCCAGCTAGTCTCTCATTGGTTCTCCCTATTCCTGTTCATCTTCCACAGAAATTGCAAACTGGGCCAAACAGGAGGTTAAAGGCACTGACTCTCCAAGTCGGGAGAGTGTTAGTAAAGCGTCTGGAATGTTGCACCCGAGTACCAGGGGTCGAAAACTGAGACATATTTGAACACATCTCCCGATCACACGGTTGATCATACTCTGGGTTCCACATGCATGTTTTAGCTGAAGGAAGAATCCCTTAAACCTGGAGAGTTGAGACCCGTGGAATGGGTACCATGCAATATGACTTCAAAGGGTCTTCATTTGCTCACCGAACCTCTCCAATCCTATCACTGCTGCGTTTATGCCCCTGTACACACGCTTGTTTCTCTTTCGGAGACATAGCAATCCATAGGTTTTAAGATACTTACTAGTCAGGTACATTCTTAGGCGTTTAATATGGGGTGTTGAGCCCATTTCGTTGAGCAAGGAGTAGCTCTTGTCTATTCCGTATTTGGCTTAAGGAACTTTATCTGTGCTCATTTCAATCTCTGGTTTTAGGCAGCACCCCAACTCACCTTTCCCATTAGCAAGCATAAGTTGGTTTTCTAAATTTGAGACCCTGTTCTGTTTTGTAATTCAGTTCCTGTGTAGCCAAGTTTACATTCCGTGTATTAGTGATATCTTATGATGTTTCTTTTTCTGTGTGACTTATTTCAGTTAGAATCATCATACCTGGATCCACTCATTATGCTGCTACGGGCCTGATGACATAGATTTCATTGCTGAGTGATATTGCATTGTACGTAAGTACCACAACTTCTTTATCCATTACTCACTTTCTGCGATATTGAACTTGTACTGTAAACGAGGTTCTTGTAAACAGAGCCGTCCCAAACTTTGGGGTGGCTGTGTCTTTTTGATTTTAATTTCTCTAAGCTATAGGACCATAAGTGGAAGTGCCCTAGGCGCTGTTGCTTTGTTTTTTAGGTGTTTCAGGAAACACCATACACTTCTCCCGAGTGGCTGTTGGCAATTTACATCCCGCCCATCAGCATAACAAGGCTCCCAGTTCTCCATGGCCTGTCCTGCCTTTCTGGATTTTACACTTTTTTCAGATGGCCCTTTTGACCGGGGGGAAGTGAGACTTCATTGTAGTGCAGATTTCCTTTGCAAGCTTGCTTGGTTGGCCAAAAAGGGCGTATGCGTTTTTTCCTGAATATATTCAGGAAAAAACGCATACGCCCTTTTTTGCCAAGTGCATCATTGTGGACGTTCTGCCTCTTTTCCTATGCTTTCAATGCAATTCCAGTCTACCTCCTGAAATCGGTTTCCTGCAATTCTGCCCCGCTTTCAAGTCCTCTTGGCAGCCTTACTTCAGTATATTTTTGGACGACAGCTGTCATTTATAACTCTGCAGGTTTGTGAATTACAGTGTCCCTGAGCTCCTTTCTTCAACTCGCTTTCTTGTGACCTGGCCGCAACACCGCAGGATTGCTTCAGGCCCTAATCTGGTTCCGGCACGGCACGCTGAGCCTTTGGTTAATTCCTCTTCCTGGTGGGAAATGAGAGTTAAATTTGTCCGTCCAGACACCTCCAGCTAGTCTCTCATTGGTTCTCCCTATTCCTGTTCATCTTCCACAGAAATTGCAAACTGGGCCAAACAGGAGGTTAAAGGCACTGACTCTCCAAGTCGGGAGAGTGTTAGTAAAGCGTCTGGAATGTTGCACCCGAGTACCAGGGGTCGAAAACTGAGACATATTTGAACACATCTCCCGATCACACGGTGGATCATACTCTGGGTTCCACATGCATGTTTTAGCTGAAGGAAGAATCCCTTAAACCTGGAGAGTTGAGACCCGTGGAATGGGTACCATGCAATATGACTTCAAAGGGTCTTCATTTTCTCACCGAAGGTCTCCAATCCTATCACTGCTGCGTTTATGCCCCTGTACACACGCTTGTTTCTCTTTCGGAGACATAGCAATCCATAGGTTTTAATATACTTACTAGTCAGGTGCATTCTTAGGCGTTTAATATGGGGTGTTGAGCCCATTTCGTTGAGCAAGTAGTAGCTCTTGTCTATACCATATTTGGCTTAAGGAACTTTATCTGTGCTCATTTCAATCTCTGGTTTTAGGCAGCACCCCAACTCACCTTTACCCTTAGCAAGCATAAGTTGGTTTTCTAAATTTGAGACCCTGTTCTGTTTTGTAATTCAGTTCCTGTGGAGCCAAGTTTACATTCCGTGTATTAGTGATATCTTATGATGTTTCTTTTTCTGTGTGACTTATTTCAGTTAGAATCATCATACCTGAATCCACTCATTATGCTGCTACGGGAATGATGACATAGATTTCATTGCTGATTGATATTGCATTGTACATAAGTACCACAACTTCTTTATCCATTATTCACTTTCTGCGATATTGAACTTGTACCATAAACGAGGTTCTTGTAAACAGAGCCGTCCCAAACTTTGGGGTGGCTGTGTCTTTTTTATTTTAATTTCCCTAAGCTATAGGACCATAAGTGGAAGTGCCCTAGGCTCTGTTGCTTTGTTTTTTAGATGTTTCAGGAAACAGCATACACTTCTCCTGAGTGGCTGTTGGCAATTTACATCCCGCCCATCAGCATAACAAGGCTCCCAGTTCTCCATGGCCTGTCCTGCCTTCTGGATTTTACACTTTTTTCAGATGGCCCTTTTGACCGGGGGGAAGTGAGACATCATTGTAGTGCAGATTTCCTTTGCAAGCTTGCTTGGTTGGCCAAAAAGGGCGTATGCGTTTTTTCCTGAATATATTCAGGAAAATAGGCATACGCCCTTTTTGGCCAAGTTCATCATTGTGGTCGTTCTGCCTCTTTTCCTATGCTTTAACTGCCATTCCAGTCTACCTCCTGAAATCGGTTTCCTGCAATTCTGCCCCGCTTTCAAGTCCTCTTGGCAGCCTTACTGCAGTATATTTTTGGACGATAGCTGTCATTTATAACTCTGCAGGTTTGTGAATTACAGTGTCACTGAGCTCCTTTCTTCAACTCGCTTTCTTGTGAGCTGGCCGCAACACCGCAGGATTGCTTCAGGCCCTAATCTGGTTCCGGCACGGCACGCTGAGCCTTTGGTTAATTCCTCTTCCTGGTGGGAAATGAGAGTTAAATTTGCCCGTCCAGACACCTCCAGCTAGTCTCTCATTGGTTCTCCCTATTCCTCTTCATCTTCCACAGAAATTGCAAACTGGGCCAAACAGGAGGTTAAAGGCACTGACTCTCCAAGTCGGGAGAGTGTTAGTAAAGCGTCTGGAATGTTGCACCCGAGTACCAGGGGTCGAAAACTGAGACATATTTGAACACGTCTCCCGATCACACGGTTGATCATACTCTGGGTTCCACATGCATGTTTTAGCTGAAGGAAGAATCCCTTAAACCTGGAGAGTTGAGACCCGTGGAATGGGTACCATGCAATATGACTTCAAAGGGTCTTCATTTGCTCACCGAACCTCTCCAATCCTATCACTGCTGCGTTTATGCCCCTGTACACACGCTTGTTTCTCTTTCGGAGACATAGCAATCCATAGGTTTTAAGATACTTACTAGTCAGGTACATTCTTAGGCGTTTAATATGGGGTGTTGAGCCCATTTCGTTGAGCAAGGAGTAGCTCTTGTCTATTCCATATTTGGCTTAAGGAACTTTATCTGTGCTCATTTCAATCTCTGGTTTTAGGCAGCACCCCAACTCACCTTTCCCATTAGCAAGCATAAGTTGGTTTTCTAAATTTGAGACCCTGTTCTGTTTTGTAATTCAGTTCCTGTGTAGCCAAGTTTACATTCCGTGTATTAGTGATATCTTATGATGTTTCTTTTTCTGTGTGACTTATTTCAGTTAGAATCATCATACCTGGATCCACTCATTATGCTGCTACGGGCCTGATGACATAGATTTCATTGCTGAGTGATATTGCATTGTACGTAAGTACCACAACTTCTTTATCCATTACTCACTTTCTGCGATATTGAACTTGTACTGTAAACGAGGTTCTTGTAAACAGAGCCGTCCCAAACTTTGGGGTGGCTGTGTCTTTTTGATTTTAATTTCTCTAAGCTATAGGACCATAAGTGGAAGTGCCCTAGGCGCTGTTGCTTTGTTTTTTAGGTGTTTCAGGAAACACCATACACTTCTCCCGAGTGGCTGTTGGCAATTTACATCCCGCCCATCAGCATAACAAGGCTCCCAGTTCTCCATGGCCTGTCCTGCCTTTCTGGATTTTACACTTTTTTCAGATGGCCCTTTTGACCGGGGGGAAGTGAGACTTCATTGTAGTGCAGATTTCCTTTGCAAGCTTGCTTGGTTGGCCAAAAAGGGCGTATGCGTTTTTTCCTGAATATATTCAGGAAAAAACGCATACGCCCTTTTTTGCCAAGTGCATCATTGTGGACGTTCTGCCTCTTTTCCTATGCTTTCAATGCAATTCCAGTCTACCTCCTGAAATCGGTTTCCTGCAATTCTGCCCCGCTTTCAAGTCCTCTTGGCAGCCTTACTTCAGTATATTTTTGGACGACAGCTGTCATTTATAACTCTGCAGGTTTGTGAATTACAGTGTCCCTGAGCTCCTTTCTTCAACTCGCTTTCTTGTGACCTGGCCGCAACACCGCAGGATTGCTTCAGGCCCTAATCTGGTTCCGGCACGGCACGCTGAGCCTTTGGTTAATTCCTCTTCCTGGTGGGAAATGAGAGTTAAATTTGTCCGTCCAGACACCTCCAGCTAGTCTCTCATTGGTTCTCCCTATTCCTGTTCATCTTCCACAGAAATTGCAAACTGGGCCAAACAGGAGGTTAAAGGCACTGACTCTCCAAGTCGGGAGAGTGTTAGTAAAGCGTCTGGAATGTTGCACCCGAGTACCAGGGGTCGAAAACTGAGACATATTTGAACACATCTCCCGATCACACGGTTGATCATACTCTGGGTTCCACATGCATGTTTTAGCTGAAGGAAGAATCCCTTAAACCTGGAGAGTTGAGACCCGTGGAATGGGTACCATGCAATATGACTTCAAAGGGTCTTCATTTTCTCACCGAAGGTCTCCAATCCTATCACTGCTGCGTTTATGCCCCTGTACACACGCTTGTTTCTCTTTCGGAGACATAGCAATCCATAGGTTTTAATATACTTACTAGTCAGGTGCATTCTTAGGCGTTTAATATGGGGTGTTGAGCCCATTTCGTTGAGCAAGGAGTAGCTCTTGTCTATACCATATTTGGCTTAAGGAACTTTATCTGTGCTCATTTCAATCTCTGGTTTTAGGCAGCACCCCAACTCACCTTTACCCTTAGCAAGCATAAGTTGGTTTTCTAAATTTGAGACCCTGTTCTGTTTTGTAATTCAGTTCCTGTGGAGCCAAGTTTACATTCCGTGTATTAGTGATATCTTATGATGTTTCTTTTTCTGTGTGACTTATTTCAGTTAGAATCATCATACCTGAATCCACTCATTATGCTGCTACGGGAATGATGACATAGATTTCATTGCTGATTGATATTGCATTGTACATAAGTACCACAACTTCTTTATCCATTATTCACTTTCTGCGATATTGAACTTGTACCATAAACGAGGTTCTTGTAAACAGAGCCGTCCCAAACTTTGGGGTGGCTGTGTCTTTTTTATTTTAATTTCCCTAAGCTATAGGACCATAAGTGGAAGTGCCCTAGGCTCTGTTGCTTTGTTTTTTAGATGTTTCAGGAAACAGCATACACTTCTCCTGAGTGGCTGTTGGCAATTTACATCCCGCCCATCAGCATAACAAGGCTCCCAGTTCTCCATGGCCTGTCCTGCCTTCTGGATTTTACACTTTTTTCAGATGGCCCTTTTGACCGGGGGGAAGTGAGACTTCATTGTAGTGCAGATTTCCTTTGCAAGCTTGCTTGGTTGGCCAAAAAGGGCGTATGCGTTTTTTCCTGAATATATTCAGGAAAAAACGCATACGCCCTTTTTGGCCAAGTTCATCATTGTGGACGTTCTGCCTCTTTTCCTATGCTTTCAATGCAATTACAGTCTACCTCCTGAAATCGGTTTCCTGCAATTCTGCCCCGCTTTCAAGTCCTCTTGGCAGCCTTACTTCAGTATATTTTTGGACGATAGCTGTCATTTATAACTCTGCAGGTTTGTGAATTACAGTGCCCCTGAGCTCCTTTCTTCAAATCGCTTTCTTGTGAGCTGGCTGCAACACCATAGGATTGCTTCAGGCCATAATCTGGTTCTGGCATGGCACGCTGCGCCTTTGGTTAATTCCTCTTCCTGGTGGGAAATGAGAGTTAAATTTGCCTGTCAAGACACCTCCAGCTAGTCTCTCATTGGTTCTCCCTATTCCTGTTCATCTTCCACAGAAATTGCAAACTGGGCCAAACAGGAGGTTAAAGGCACTGACTCTCCAAGTCGGGAGAGTGTTAGTAAAGCGTCTGGAATGTTGCACCCGAGTACCAGGGGTCGAAAACTGAGACATATTTGAACACGTCTCCCGATCACACGGTTGATCATACTCTGGGTTCCACATGCATGTTTTAGCTGAAGGAAGAATCCCTTAAACCTGGAGAGTTGAGACCCGTGGAATGGGTACCATGCAATATGACTTCAAAGGGTCTTCATTTGCTCACCGAACCTCTCCAATCCTATCACTGCTGCGTTTATGCCCCTGTACACATGCTTGTTTCTCTTTCGGAGACATAGCAATCCATAGGTTTTAAGATACTTACTAGTCAGGTACATTCTTAGGCGTTTAATATGGGGTGTTGAGCCCATTTCGTTGAGAAGGAGTAGCTCTTGTCTATTCCATATTTGGCTTAAGGAACTTTATCTGTGCTCATTTCAATCTCTGGTTTTAGGCAGCACCCCAACTCACCTTTCCCCTTAAGCAAGCATAAGTTGGTTTTCTAAATTTGAGACCCTGTTCTGTTTTGTAATTCAGTTCCTGTGTAGCCAAGTTTACATTCCGTGTATTAGTGATATCTTATGATGTTTCTTTTTCTGTGTGACTTATTTCAGTTAGAATCATCATACCTGAGTCCACTCATTATGCTGCTACGGGCCTGATGACATAGATTTCATTGCTGAGTGATATTGCATTGTACGTAAGTACCACAACTTCTTTATCCATTATTCACTTTCTGCGATATTGAACTTGTACCGTAAACGAGGTTCTTGTAAACAGAGCCGTCCCAAACTTTGGGGTGGCTGTGTCTTTTTTACTTTAATTTCCCTAAGCTATAGGACCATAAGTGGATGTGCTGTAGGCTCTGTTGCTTTGTTTTTTAGATGTTTCAGGAAACACCATACACTTCTCCCGAGTGGCTGTTGGCAATTTACATCCCGCCCATCAGCATAACAAGGCTCCCAGTTCTCCATGGCCTGTCCTGCCTTTCTGGATTTTACACTTTTTTCAGATGGCCCTTTTGACCGGGGAGAAGTGAGACTTCATTGTAGTGCAGATTTCCTTTGCAAGCTTGCTTGGTTGGCCAAAAAGGGCGTATGCGTTTTTTCCTGAATATATTCAGGAAAAAACGCATACGCCCTTTTTGGCCAAGTGCATCATTGTGGACGTTCTGCCTCTTTTCCTATGCTTTAACTGCCATTCCAGTCTACCTCCTGAAATCGGTTTCCTGCAATTCTGCCCCGCTTTCAAGTCCTCTTGGCAGCCTTACTTCAGTATATTTTTGGACGATAGCTGTCATTTATAACTCTGCAGGTTTGTGAATTACAGTGCCCCTGAGCTCCTTTCTTCAACTCGCTTTCTTGTGAGCTGGCTGCAACACCACAGTATTGCTTCAGGCCATAATCTGGTTCTGGCATGGCACGCTGAGCCTTTGGTTAATTCCTCTTCCTGGTGGGAAATGAGAGTTAAGTTTGCCTGTCAAGACACCTCCAGCTAGTCTCTCATTGGTTCTCCCTATTCCTGTTCATCTTCCACAGAAATTGCAAACTGGGCCAAACAGGAGGTTAAAGGCACTGACTCTCCAAGTCGGGAGAGTGTTAGTAAAGCGTCTGGAATGTTGCACCCGAGTACCAGGGGTCGAAAACTGAGACATATTTGAACACGTCTCCCGATCACACGGTTGATCATACTCTGGGTTCCACATGCATGTTTTAGCTGAAGGAAGAATCCCTTAAACCTGGAGAGTTGAGACCCGTGGAATGGGTACCATGCAATATGACTTCAAAGGGTCTTCATTTTCTCACCGAACCTCTCCAATCCTATCACTGCTGCGTTTATGCCCCTGTACACACGCTTGTTTCTCTTTCGGAGACATAGCAATCCATAGGTTTTAAGATACTTACTAGTCAGGTACATTCTTAGGCATTTAATATGGGGTGTTGAGCCCATTTCGTTGAGCAAGGAGTAGCTCTTGTCTATTCCATATTTGGCTTAAGGAACTTTATCTGTGCTCATTTCAATCTCTGGTTTTAGGCAGCACCCCAACTCACCTTTCCCATTAGCAAGCATAAGTTGGTTTTCTAAATTTGAGACCCTGTTCTGTTTTGTAATTCAGTTCCTGTGTAGCCAAGTTTACATTCCGTGTATTAGTGATATCTTATGATGTTTCTTTTTCTGTGTGACTTATTTCAGTTAGAATCATCATACCTGGATCCACTCATTATGCTGCTACGGGCCTGATGACATAGATTTCATTGCTGAGTGATATTGCATTGTACGTAAGTACCACAACTTCTTTATCCATTACTCACTTTCTGCGATATTGAACTTGTACCGTAAACGAGGTTCTTGTAAACAGAGCCGTCCCAAACTTTACGGTGGCTGTGTCTTTTTGATTTTAATTTCCCTAAGCTATAGGACCATAAGTGGAAGTGCCCTAGGCTCTGTTGCTTTGTTTTTTAGATGTTTCAGGAAACACCATACACTTCTCCCAAGTGGCTGTTGGCAATTTACATCCCGCCCATCAGCATAACAAGGCTCCCAGTTCTCCATGGCCTGTCCTGCCTTTCTGGATTTTACACTTTTTTCAGATGGCCCTTTTGACCGGGGGGAAGTGAGACTTCATTGTAGTGCAGATTTCCTTTGCAAGCTTGCTTGGTTGGCCAAAAAGGGCGTATGCGTTTTTTCCTGAATATATTCAGGAAAAAACGCATACGCCCTTTTTGGCCAAGTGCATCATTGTGGACGTTCTGCCTCTTTTCCTATGCTTTCAATGCAATTCCAGTCTACCTCCTGAAATCGGTTTCCTGCAATTCTGCCCCGCTTTCAAGTCCTCTTGGCAGCCTTACTTCAGTATATTTTTGGACGACAGCTGTCATTTATAACTCTGCAGGTTTGTGAATTACAGTGCCCCTGAGCTCCTTTCTTCAACTCGTTTTCTTGTGACCTGGCCGCAACACCGCAGGATTGCTTCAGGCCCTAATCTGGTTCCGGCACGGCACGCTGAGCCTTTGGTTAATTCCTCTTCCTGGTGGGAAATGAGAGTTAAATTTGTCCGTCCAGACACCTCCAGCTAGTCTCTCATTGGTTCTCCCTATTCCTGTTCATCTTCCACAGAAATTGCAAACTGGGCCAAACAGGAGGTTAAAGGCACTGACTCTCCAAGTCGGGAGAGTGTTAGTAAAGCGTCTCGAATGTTGCACCCGAGAGCCAGGGGTCGAAAACTGAGACATATTTGAACACGTCTCCCGATCACACGGTTGATCATACTCTGGGTTCCACATGCATGTTTTAGCTGAAGGAAGAATCCCTTAAACCTGGAGAGTTGAGACCCGTGGAATGGGTACCATGCAATGTGACTTCAAAGGGTCTTCATTTGCTCACCGAACCTCTCCAATCCTATCACTGCTGCGTTTATGCCCCTGTACACATGCTTGTTTCTCTTTCGGAGACATAGCAATCCATAGGTTTTAAGATACTTACTAGTCAGGTACATTCTTAGGCGTTTAATATGGGGTGTTGAGCCCATTTCGTTGAGCAAGGAGTAGCTCTTGTCTATTCCATATTTGGCTTAAGGAACTTTATCTGTGCTCATTTCAATCTCTGGTTTTAGGCAGCACCCCAACTCACCTTTCCCATTAGCAAGCATAAGTTGGTTTTCTAAATTTGAGACCCTGTTCTGTTTTGTAATTCAGTTCCTGTGTAGCCAAGTTTACATTCCGTGTATTAGTGATATCTTATGATGTTTCTTTTTCTGTGTGACTTATTTCAGTTAGAATCATCATACCTGGATCCACTCATTATGCTGCTACGGGCCTGATGACATAGATTTCATTGCTGAGTGATATTGCATTGTACGTAAGTACCACAACTTCTTTATCCATTACTCACTTTCTGCGATATTGAACTTGTACCGTAAACGAGGTTCTTGTAAACAGAGCCGTCCCAAACTTTGGGGTGGCTGTGTCTTTTTGATTTTAATTTCCCTAAGCTATAGGACCATAAGTGGAAGTGCCCTAGGCTCTGTTGCTTTGTTTTTTAGATGTTTCAGGAAACACCATACACTTCTCCCAAGTGGCTGTTGGCAATTTACATCCCGCCCATCAGCATAACAAGGCTCCCAGTTCTCCATGGCCTGTCCTGCCTTTCTGGATTTTACACTTTTTTCAGATGGCCCTTTTGACCAGGGGGAAGTGAGACTTCATTGTAGTGCAGATTTCCTTTGCAAGCTTGCTTGGTTGGCCAAAAAGGGCGTATGCGTTTTTTCCTGAATATATTCAGGAAAAAACGCATACGCCCTTTTTGGCCAAGTGCATCATTGTGGACGTTCTGCCTCTTTTCCTATGCTTTCAATGCAATTCCAGTCTACCTCCTGAAATCGGTTTCCTGCAATTCTGCCCCGCTTTCAAGTCCTCTTGGCAGCCTTACTTCAGTATATTTTTGGACGACAGCTGTCATTTATAACTCTGCAGGTTTGTGAATTACAGTGCCCCTGAGCTCCTTTCTTCAACTCGCTTTCTTGTGAGCTGGCCGCAACACCGCAGGATTGCTTCAGGCCCTAATCTGGTTCCGGCACGGCACGCTGAGCCTTTGGTTAATTCCTCTTCCTGGTGGGAAATGAGAGTTAAATTTGTCCGTCCAGACACCTCCAGCTAGTCTCTCATTGGTTCTCCCTATTCCTGTTCATCTTCCACAGAAATTGCAAACTGGGCCAAACAGGAGGTTAAAGGCACTGACTCTCCAAGTCGGGAGAGTGTTAGTAAAGCGTCTGGAATGTTGCACCCGAGAGCCAGGGGTCGAAAACTGAGACATATTTGAACACGTCTCCCGATCACACGGTTGATCATACTCTGGGTTCCACATGCATGTTTTAGCTGAAGGAAGAATCCCTTAAACCTGGAGAGTTGAGACCCGTGGAATGGGTACCATGCAATATGACTTCAAAGGGTCTTCATTTGCTCACCAAACCTCTCCAATCCTATCACTGCTTCGTTTATGCCCCTGTACACACGCTTGTTTCTCTTTCGGAGACATAGCAATCCATAGGTTTTAAGATACTTACTAGTCAGGTACATTCTTAGGCGTTTAATATGGGGTGTTGAGCCCATTTCGTTGAGCAAGGAGTAGCTCTTGTCTATTCCATATTTGGCTTAAGGAACTTTATCTGTGCTCATTTCAATCTCTGGTTTTAGGCAGCACCCCAACTCACCTTTCCCATTAGCAAGCATAAGTTGGTTTTCTAAATTTGAGACCCTGTTCTGCTTTGTAATTCAGGTCCTGTGTAGCCAAGTTTACATTCCATGTATTAGTGATATCTTATGATGTTTCTTTTTCTGTGTGACTTATTTCAGTTAGAATCAACATACCTGGATCCACTCATTATGCTGCTACGGGCCTGATGACATAGATTTCATTGCTGAGTGATATTGCATTGTACGTAAGTACCACAACTTCTTTATCCATTACTCACTTTCTGCGATATTGAACTTGTACTGTAAACGAGGTTCTTGTAAACAGAGCCGTCCCAAACTTTGGGGTGGCTGTGTTTTTGATTTTAATTTCTCTAAGCTATAGGACCATAAGTGGAAGTGCCCTAGGCTCTGTTGCTTTGTTTTTTAGATGTTTCAGGAAACACCATACACTTCTCCCGAGTGGCTCTTGGCAATTTACATCCCGCCCATCAGCATAACAAGGCTCCCAGTTCTCCATGGCCTGTCCTGCCTTTCTGGATTTTACACTTTTTTCAGATGGCCCTTTTGACTGGGGGGAAGTGAGACTTCATTGTAGTGCAGATTTCCTTTGCAAGCTTGCTTGGTTGGCCAAAAAGGGCGTATGCGTTTTTTCCTGAATATATTCAGGAAAAAACGCATACGCCCTTTTTGGCCAAGTGCATCATTGTGGACGTTCTGACTCTTTTCCTATGCTTTCAATGCAATTCCAGTCTACCTCCTGAAATCGGTTTCCTGCAATTCTGCCCCGCTTTCAAGTCCTCTTGGCAGCCTTACTTCAGTATATTTTTGGACGACAGCTATCATTTATAACTCTGCAGGTTTGTGAATTACAGTGCCCCTGAGCTCCTTTCTTCAACTCGCTTTCTTGTGACCTGGCCGCAACACCGCAGGATTGCTTCAGGCCCTAATCTGGTTCCGGCACGGCACGCTGAGCCTTTGGTTAATTCCTCTTCCTGGTGGGAAATGAGAGTTAAATTTGCCCGTCCAGACACCTCCAGCTAGTCTCTCATTGGTTCTCCCTATTCCTGTTCATCTTCCACAGAAATTGCAAACTGGGCCAAACAGGAGGTTAAAGGCACTGACTCTCCAAGTCGGGAGAGTGTTAATAAAGCGTCTGGAATGTTGCACCCGAGTACCAGGGGTCGAAAACTGAGACATATTTGAACACGTCTCCCGATCACACGGTTGATCATACTCTGGGTTCCACATGCATGTTTTAGCTGAAGGAAGAATCCCTTAAACCTGGAGAGTTGAGACCCGTGGAATGGGTACCATGCAATATGACTTCAAAGGGTCTTCATTTGCTCACTGAACCTCTCCAATCCTATCACTGCTGCGTTTATGCCCCTGTACACACGCTTGATTCTCTTTCGGAGACATAGCAATCCATAGGTTTTAAGATACTTACTAGTCAGGTACATTCTTAGGCGTTTAATATGGGGTGTTGAGCCCATTTCGTTGAGAAGGAGTAGCTCTTGTCTATTCCATATTTGGCTTAAGGAACTTTATCTGTGCTCATTTCAATCTCTCGTTTTAGGCAGCACCCCAAGTCACCTTTCCCCTTAAGCAAGCATAAGTTGGTTTTCTAAATTTGAGACCCTGTTCTGTTTTGTAATTCAGTTCCTGTGTAGCCAAGTTTACATTCCGTGTATTAGTGATATCTTATGATGTTTCTTTTTCTGTGTGACTTATTTCAGTTAGAATCATCATACCTGAGTCCACTCATTATGCTGCTACGGGCCTGATGACATAGATTTCATTGCTGAGTGATATTGCATTGTACGTAAGTACCACAACTTCTTTATCCATTATTCACTTTCTGCGATATTGAACTTGTACCGTAAACGAGGTTCTTGTAAACAGAGCCGTCCCAAACTTTGGGGTGGCTGTGTCTTTTTTACTTTAATTTCCCTAAGCTATAGGACCATAAGTGGAAGTGCTGTAGGCTCTGTTGCTTTGTTTTTTAGATGTTTCAGGAAACACCATACACTTCTCCCGAGTGGCTGTTGGCAATTTACATCCCGCCCATCAGCATAACAAGGCTTCCAGTTCTCCATGGCCTGTCCTGCCTTTCTGGATTTTACACTTTTTTCAGATGGCCCTTTTGACCGGGGGGAAGTGAGACTTCATTGTAGTGCAGATTTCCTTTGCAAGCTTGCTTGGTTGGCCAAAAAGGGCGTATGCGTTTTTTCCTGAATATATTCAGGAAAAAACGCATACGCCCTTTTTGGCCAAGTGCATCATTGTGGACGTTCTGCCTCTTTTCCTATGCTTTAACTGCCATTCCAGTCTACCTCCTGAAATCGGTTTCCTGCAATTCTGCCCCGCTTTCAAGTCCTCTTGGCAGCCTTACTTCAGTATATTTTTGGACGATAGCTGTCATTTATAACTCTGCAGGTTTGTGAATTACAGTGCCCCTGAGCTCCTTTCTTCAACTCGCTTTCTTGTGAGCTGGCTGCAACACCACAGGATTGCTTCAGGCCATAATCTGGTTCTGGCATGGCACGCTGAGCCTTTGGTTAATTCCTCTTCCTGGTGGGAAATGAGAGTTAAATTTGCCTGTCAAGACACCTCCAGCTAGTCTCTCATTGGTTCTCCCTATTCCTGTTCATCTTCCACAGAAATTGCAAACTGGGCCAAACAGGAGGTTAAAGGCACTGACTCTCCAAGTCGGGAGAGTGTTAGTAAAGCGTCTGGAATGTTGCACCCGAGTACCAGGGGTCGAAAACTGAGACATATTTGAACACGTCTCCCGATCACACGGTTGATCATACTCTGGGTTCCACATGCATGTTTTAGCTGAAGGAAGAATCCCTTAAACCTGGAGAGTTGAGACCCGTGGAATGGGTACCATGCAATATGACTTCAAAGGGTCTTCATTTGCTCACCGAACCTCTCCAATCCTATCACTGCTGCGTTTATGCCCCTGTACACATGCTTGTTTCTCTTTCGGAGACATAGCAATCCATAGGTTTTAAGATACTTACTAGTCAGGTACATTCTTAGGCGTTTAATATGGGGTGTTGAGCCCATTTCGTTGAGCAAGGAGTAGCTCTTGTCTATTCCATATTTGGCTTAAGCAACTTTATCTGTGCTCATTTCAATCTCTGGTTTTAGGCAGCACCCCAACTCACCTTTCCCCTTAGCAAGCATAAGTTGGTTTTCTAAATTTGAGACCCTGTTCTGTTTTGTAATTCAGTTCCTGTGTAGCCAAGTTTACATTCCGTGTATTAGTGATATTTTATGATGTTTCTTTTTCTGTGTGACTTATTTCAGTTAGAATCATCATACCTGGATCCACTCATTATGCTGCTACGGGCCTGATGACATAGATTTCATTGCTGAGTGATATTGCATTGTACGTAAGTACCACAACTTCTTTATCCATTACTCACTTTCTGCGATATTGAACTTGTACCGTAAACGAGGTTCTTGTAAACAGAGCCGTCCCAAACTTTGGGGTGGCTGTGTCTTTTTGATTTTAATTTCCCTAAGCTATAGGACCATAAGTGGAAATGCCCTAGGCTCTGTTGCTTTGTTTTTTAGATGTTTCAGGAAACACCATACACTTCTCCCGAGTGGCTGTTGGCAATTTACATCCCGCCCATCAGCATAACAAGGCTCCCAGTTCTCCATGGCCTGTCCTGCCTTTCTGGATTTTACACTTTTTTCAGATGGCCCTTTTGACCGGGGGGAAGTGAGACTTCATTGTAGTGCAGATTTCCTTTGCAAGCTTGCTTGGTTGGCCAAAAAGGGCGTATGCGTTTTTTCCTGAATATATTCAGGGAAAAACGCATACGCCCTTTTTGGCCAAGTGCATCATTGTGGACGTTCTGCCTCTTTTCCTATGCTTTCAATGCAATTCCAGTCTACCTCCTGAAATCGGTTTCCTGCAATTCTGCCCCGCTTTCAAGTCCTCTTGGCAGCCTTACTTCAGTATATTTTTGGACAATAGCTGTCATTTATAACTCTGCAGGTTTGTGAATTACAGTGCCCCTGAGCTCCTTTCTTCAACTCGCGTTCTTGTGAGCTGGCCACAACTCCGCAGGATTGCTTCAGGCCCTAATCTGGTTCCGGCACGGCACGCTGAGCCTTTGGTTAATTCCTCTTCCTGGTGGGAAATGAGAGTTAAATTTGCCCGTCCAGACACCTCCAGCTAGTCTCTCATTGGTTCTCTCTATTCCTGTTCATCTTCCACAGAAATTGCAAACTGGGCCAAACAGGAGGTTAAAGGCACTGACTCTCCAAGTCAGGAGAGTGTTAGTAAAGCGTCTGGAATGTTGCACCCGAGTACCAGGGGTCGAAAACTGAGACATATTTGAACACGTCTCCCGATCACACGGTTGATCATACTCTGGGTTCCACATGCATGTTTTAGCTGAAGGAAGAATCCCTTAAACCTGGAGAGTTGAGACCCGTGGAATGGGTACCATGCAATATGACTTCAAAGGGTCTTCATTTGCTCACTGAACCTCTCCAATCCTATCACTGCTGCGTTTATGCCCCTGTACACACGCTTGATTCTCTTTCTGAGACATAGCAATCCATAGGTTTTAAGATACTTACTAGTCAGGTACATTCTTAGGCGTTTAATATGGGGTGTTGAGCCCATTTCGTTGAGAAGGAGTAGCTCTTGTCTATTCCATATTTGGCTTAAGGAACTTTATCTGTGCTCATTTCAATCTCTCGTTTTAGGCAGCACCCCAAGTCACCTTTCCCCTTAAGCAAGCATAAGTTGGTTTTCTAAATTTGAGACCCTGTTCTGTTTTGTAATTCAGTTCCTGTGTAGCCAAGTTTACATTCCGTGTATTAGTGATATCTTATGATGTTTCTTTTTCTGTGTGACTTATTTCAGTTAGAATCATCATACCTGAGTCCACTCATTATGCTGCTACGGGCCTGATGACATAGATTTCATTGCTGAGTGATATTGCATTGTACGTAAGTACCACAACTTCTTTATCCATTATTCACTTTCTGCGATATTGAACTTGTACCGTAAATGAGGTTCTTGTAAACAGAGCCGTCCCAAACTTTGGGGTGGCTGTGTCTTTTTTACTTTAATTTCCCTAAGCTATAGGACCATAAGTGGAAGTGCTGTAGGCTCTGTTGCTTTGTTTTTTAGATGTTTCAGGAAACACCATACACTTCTCCCGAGTGGCTGTTGGCAATTTACATCCCGCCCATCAGCATAACAAGGCTTCCAGTTCTCCATGGCCTGTCCTGCCTTTCTGGATTTTACACTTTTTTCAGATGGCCCTTTTGACCGGGGGGAAGTGAGACTTCATTGTAGTGCAGATTTCCTTTGCAAGCTTGCTTGGTTGGCCAAAAAGGGCGTATGCGTTTTTTCCTGAATATATTCAGGAAAAAACGCATACGCCCTTTTTGGCCAAGTGCATCATTGTGGACGTTCTGCCTCTTTTCCTATGCTTTAACTGCCATTCCAGTCTACCTCCTGAAATCGGTTTCCTGCAATTCTGCCCCGCTTTCAAGTCCTCTTGGCAGCCTTACTTCAGTATATTTTTGGACGATAGCTGTCATTTATAACTCTGCAGGTTTGTGAATTACAGTGCCCCTGAGCTCCTTTCTTCAACTCGCTTTCTTGTGAGCTGGCTGCAACACCACAGGATTGCTTCAGGCCATAATCTGGTTCTGGCATGGCACGCTGAGCCTTTGGTTAATTCCTCTTCCTGGTGGGAAATGAGAGTTAAATTTGCTTGTCAAGACACCTCCAGCTAGTCTCTCATTGGTTCTCCCTATTCCTGTTCATCTTCCACAGAAATTGCAAACTGGGCCAAACAGGAGGTTAAAGGCACTGACTCTCCAAGTCGGGAGAGTGTTAGTAAAGCGTCTGGAATGTTGCACCCGAGTACCAGGGGACGAGAATTGACTCATATTTGAACACGTCTCCCGATCACACGGTTGATCATACTCTGGGTTCCACATGCATGTTTTAGCTGAAGGAAGAATCCCTTAAACCTGGAGAGTTGAGACCCGTGGAATGGGTACCATGCAATATGACTTCAAAGGGTCTTCATTTGCTCACCGAACCTCTCCAATCCTATCACTGCTGCGTTTATGCCCCTGTACACATGCTTGTTTCTCTTTCGGAGACATAGCAATCCATAGGTTTTAAGATACTTACTAGTCAGGTACATTCTTAGGCGTTTAATATGGGGTGTTGAGCCCATTTCGTTGAGCAAGGAGTAGCTCTTGTCTATTCCATATTTGGCTTAAGCAACTTTATCTGTGCTCATTTCAATCTCTGGTTTTAGGCAGCACCCCAACTCACCTTTCCCCTTAGCAAGCATAAGTTGGTTTTCTAAATTTGAGACCCTGTTCTGTTTTGTAATTCAGTTCCTGTGTAGCCAAGTTTACATTCCGTGTATTAGTGATATCTTATGATGTTTCTTTTTCTGTGTGACTTATTTCAGTTAGAATCATCATACCTGGATCCACTCATTATGCTGCTACGGGCCTGATGACATAGATTTCATTGCTGAGTGATATTGCATTGTACGTAAGTACCACAACTTCTTTATCCATTACTCACTTTCTGCGATATTGAACTTGTACCGTAAACGAGGTTCTTGTAAACAGAGCCGTCCCAAACTTTGGGGTGGCTGTGTCTTTTTGATTTTAATTTCCCTAAGCTATAGGACCATAAGTGGAAGTGCCCTAGGCTCTGTTGCTTTGTTTTTTAGATGTTTCAGGAAACACCATACACTTCTCCCGAGTGGCTGTTGGCAATTTACATCCCGCCCATCAGCATAACAAGGCTCCCAGTTCTCCATGGCCTGTCCTGCCTTTCTGGATTTTACACTTTTTTCAGATGGCCCTTTTGACCGGGGGGAAGTGAGACTTCATTGTAGTGCAGATTTCCTTTGCAAGCTTGCTTGGTTGGCCAAAAAGGGCGTATGCGTTTTTTCCTGAATATATTCAGGGAAAAACGCATACGCCCTTTTTGGCCAAGTGCATCATTGTGGACGTTCTGCCTCTTTTCCTATGCTTTCAATGCAATTCCAGTCTACCTCCTGAAATCGGTTTCCTGCAATTCTGCCCCGCTTTCAAGTCCTCTTGGCAGCCTTACTTCAGTATATTTTTGGACAATAGCTGTCATTTATAACTCTGCAGGTTTGTGAATTACAGTGCCCCTGAGCTCCTTTCTTCAACTCGCGTTCTTGTGAGCTGGCCACAACTCCGCAGGATTGCTTCAGGCCCTAATCTGGTTCCGGCACGGCACGCTGAGCCTTTGGTTAATTCCTCTTCCTGGTGGGAAATGAGAGTTAAATTTGCCCGTCCAGACACCTCCAGCTAGTCTCTCATTGGTTCTCTCTATTCCTGTTCATCTTCCACAGAAATTGCAAACTGGGCCAAACAGGAGGTTAAAGGCACTGACTCTCCAAGTCAGGAGAGTGTTAGTAAAGCGTCTGGAATGTTGCACCCGAGTACCAGGGGTCGAAAACTGAGACATATTTGAACACGTCTCCCGATCACACGGTTGATCATACTCTGGGTTCCACATGCATGTTTTAGCTGAAGGAAGAATCCCTTAAACCTGGAGAGTTGAGACCCGTGGAATGGGTACCATGCAATATGACTTCAAAGGGTCTTCATTTGCTCACTGAACCTCTCCAATCCTATCACTGCTGCGTTTATGCCCCTGTACACACGCTTGATTCTCTTTCAGAGACATAGCAATCCATAGGTTTTAAGATACTTACTAGTCAGGTACATTCTTAGGCGTTTAATATGGGGTGTTGAGCCCATTTTGTTGAGAAGGAGTAGCTCTTGTCTATTCCATATTTGGCTTAAGGAACTTTATCTGTGCTCATTTCAATCTCTGGTTTTAGGCAGCACCCCAACTCACCTTTCCCCTTAAGCAAGCATAAGTTGGTTTTCTAAATTTGAGACCCTGTTCTGTTTTGTAATTCAGTTCCTGTGTAGCCAAGTTTACATTCCGTGTATTAGTGATATCTTATGATGTTTCTTTTTCTGTGTGACTTATTTCAGTTAGAATCATCATACCTGAGTCCACTCATTATGCTGCTACGGGCCTGATGACATAGATTTCATTGCTGAGTGATATTGCATTGTACGTAAGTACCACAACTTCTTTATCCATTATTCACTTTCTGCGATATTGAACTTGTACCGTAAACGAGGTTCTTGTAAACAGAGCCGTCCCAAACTTTGGGGTGGCTGTGTCTTTTTTACTTTAATTTCCCTAAGCTATAGGACCATAAGTGGAAGTGCTGTAGGCTCTGTTGCTTTGTTTTTTAGATGTTTCAGGAAACACCATACACTTCTCCCGAGTGGCTGTTGGCAATTTACATCCCGCCCATCAGCATAACAAGGCTCCCAGTTCTCCATGGCCTGTCCTGCCTTTCTGGATTTTACACTTTTTTCAGATGGCCCTTTTGACCGGGGGGAAGTGAGACTTCATTGTAGTGCAGATTTCCTTTGCAAGCTTGCTTGGTTGGCCATAAGGGCGTATGCGTTTTTTCCTGAATATATTCAGGAAAAAACGCATACGCCCTTTTTGGCCAAGTGCATCATTGTGGACGTTCTGCCTCTTTTCCTATGCTTTCAATGCAATTCCAGTCTACCTCCTGAAATCGGTTTCCTGCAATTCTGCCCCGCTTTCAAGTCCTCTTGGCAGCCTTACTTCAGTATATTTTTGGATGATAGCTGTCATTTATAACTCTGCAGGTTTGTGAATTACAGTGCCCCTGAGCTCCTTTCTTCTACTCGCTTTCTTGTGAGCTGGCTGCAACACCACAGGATTGCTTCAGGCCATAATCTGGTTCTGGCATGGCACGCTGAGCCTTTGGTTAATTCCTCTTCCTGGTGGGAAATGAGAGTTAAATTTGCCTGTCAAGACACCTCCAGCTAGTCTCTCATTGGTTCTCCCTATTCCTGTTCATCTTCCACAGAAATTGCAAACTGGGCCAAACAGGAGGTTAAAGGCACTGACTCTCCAAGTCGGGAGAGTGTTAGTAAAGCGTCTGGAATGTTGCACCCGAGTACCAGGGGTCAAAAACTGAGACATATTTGAACACGTCTCCCGATCACACGGTTGATCATACTCTGGGTTCCACATGCATGTTTTAGCTGAAGGAAGAATCCCTTAAACCTGGAGAGTTGAGACCCGTGGAATGGGTACCATGCAATATGACTTCAAAGGGTCTTCATTTGCTCACCAAACCTCTCCAATCCTATCACTGCTGCGTTTATGCCCCTGTACACACGCTTGTTTCTCTTTCGGAGACATAGCAATCCATAGGTTTTAAGATACTTACTAGTCAGGTACATTCTTAGGCGTTTAATATGGGGTGTTGAGCCCATTTCGTTGAGCAAGGAGTAGCTCTTGTCTATTCCATATTTGGCTTAAGCAACTTTATCTGTGCTCATTTCAATCTCTGGTTTTAGGCAGCACCCCAACTCACCTTTCCCCTTAGCAAGCATAAGTTGGTTTTCTAAATTTGAGACCCTGTTCTGTTTTGTAATTCAGTTCCTGTGTAGCCAAGTTTACATTCCGTGTATTAGTGATATCTTATGATGTTTCTTTTTCTGTGTGACTTATTTCAGTTAGAATCATCATACCTGGATCCACTCATTATGCTGCTACGGGCCTGATGACATAGATTTCATTGTTGAGTGATATTGCATTGTACGTAAGTACCACAACTTCTTTATCCATTACTCACTTTCTGCGATATTGAACTTGTACCGTAAACGAGGTTCTTGTAAACAGAGCCGTCCCAAACTTTGGGGTGGCTGTGTCTTTTTGATTTTAATTTCCCTAAGCTATAGGACCATAAGTGGAAGTGCCCTAGGCTCTGTTGCTTTGTTTTTTAGATGTTTCAGGAAACACCATACACTTCTCCCGAGTGGCTGTTGGCAATTTACATCCCGCCCATCAGCATAACAAGGCTCCCAGTTCTCCATGGCCTGTCCTGCCTTTCTGGATTTTACACTTTTTTCAGATGGCCCTTTTGACCGGGGGGAAGTGAGACTTCATTGTAGTGCAGATTTCCTTTGCAAGCTTGCTTGGTTGGCCAAAAAGTGCGTATGCGTTTTTTCCTGAATATATTCAGGAAAAAACGCATATGCCCTTTTTGGCCAAGTGCATCATTGTGGACTTTCTGCCTCTTTTCCTATGCTTTAACTGCAATTCCAGTCTACCTCCTGAAATCGGTTTCCTGCAATTCTGCCCCGCTTTCAAGTCCTCTTGGCAGCCTTACTTCAGTATATTTTTGGACGATAGCTGTCATTTATAACTCTGCAGGTTTGTGAATTACAGTGCCCCTGAGCTCCTTTCTTCAACTCGCTTTCTTGTGAGCTGGTTGCAACACCGCAGGATTGCTTCAGGCCCTAATCTGGTTCCGGCACGGCACGCTGAGCCTTTTGTTAATTCCTCTTCCTGGTGGGAAATGAAAGTTAAATTTGCCCGTCCAGACACTTGCAGCTAGTCTCTCATTGGTTCTCCCTATTCCTGTTCATCTTCCGCAGAAATTGCAAACTGGGCCAAACAGGAGGTTAAAGGCACTGACTCTCCAAGTCGAGAGAGTGTTAGTAAAGCATCTGGAATGTTGCACCCGAGTACCAGGGGACGAGAACTGACACATATTTGAACACGTCTCCCGATCACACGGTTGATCATACTCTGGGTTCCACATGCATGTTTTAGCTGAAGGAAGAATTCCTTAAACCTGGAGAGTTGAGACCCGTGGAATGGGTACCATGCAATATGACTTCAAAGGGTCTTCATTTGCTCACCGAACCTCTCCAATCCTATCACTGCTGCGTTTATACCCCTGTACACACTCTTGATTCTCTTTCGGAGACATAGCAATCCATAGGTTTTAAGATACTTACTAGTCAGGTACATTCTTAGGCATTTAATATGGGGTGTTGAGTCCATTTCGTTGAGCAAGGAGTAGCACTTGTCTATTCCATATTTGGCTTAAGGAACTTTATCTGTGCTCATTTCAATCTCTGGTTTTAGGCAGCACCCCAACTCACCTTTCCCCTTAGCAAGCATAAGTTGGTTTTCTAAATTTGAGACCCTGTTCTGTTTTGTAATTCAGTTCCTGTGTAGCCAAGTTTACATTCCGTGTATTAGTGATATCTTATGATGTTTCTTTTTCTGTGTGACTTATTTCAGTTAGAATCATCATACCTGAATCCACTCATTATGCTGCTACGGGCCTGATGACATAGATTTCATTGCTGAGTGATATTGCATTGTACGTAAGTACCACAACTTCTTTATCCATTATTCAATTTCTGCGATATTGAACTTGTACCGTAAACGAGGTTCTTGTAAACAGAGCCGTCCCAAACTTTGGGGTGGCTGTGTCTTTTTGATTTTAATTTCCCTAAGCTATAGGACCATAAGTGGAAGTGCCCTACGCTCTGTTGCTTTTTTTTTAGATGTTTCAGGAAACACCATACACTTCTCCCGAGTGGCTGTTGGCAAATTACATCCCGCCCATCAGCATAACAAGGCTCCCAGTTCTCCATGGCCTGTCCTGCCTTCTGGATTTTACACTTTTTTCAGATGGCCCTTTTGACCGGGGGGAAGTGAGACTTCATTGTAGTGCAGATTTCCTTTGCAAGCTTGCTTGGTTGGCCAAAAAGGGCGTATGCGTTTTTTCCTGAATATATTCAGGAAAAAACGCATACGCCCATTTTTGGCCAAGTGCATCATTGTGGACGTTCTGCCTCTTTTCCTATGCTTTCAATGCAATTCCAGTCTACCTCCTGAAATCGGTTTCCTGCAATTCTGCCCCGCTTTCAAGTCCTCTTGGCAGCCTTACTTCAGTATATTTTTGGACGATAGCTGTCATTTATAACTCTGCAGGTTTGGGAATTACAGTGCCCCTGAGCTCCTTTCTTCAACTCGCTTTCTTGTGAGCTGGCCGCAACACCGCAGGATTGCTTCAGGCCCTAATCTGGTTCCGGCACGGCATGCTGAGCCTTTGGTTAATTCCTCTTCCTGGTGGGAAATGAGAGTTAAATTTGCCCGTCCAGACACCTCCAGCTAGTCTCTCATTGGTTCTCCCTATTCCTGTTCATCTTCCGCAGAAATTGCAAACTGGGCCAAACAGGATGTTAAAGGCACTGACTCTCCAAGTCGGGAGAGTGTTAGTAAAGCGTCTGGAATGTTGCACCCGAGTACCAGGGGATGAGAACTGAGACATATTTGAAAACGTCTCCTGATCACACGGTTGATCATACTCTGGGTTCCACATGCATGTTTTAGCTGAAGGAAGAATCCCTTAAACCAGGAGAGTTGAGACCCGTGGAATGGGTACCATGCAATATGACTTCAAAGGGTCTTCATTTGTTCACCGAACCTCTCCAATCCTATCACTGCTGCGTTTATGCCCCTGTACACACGTTTGATTCTCTTTCGGAGACATAGCAATCCATAGGTTTTAAGATACTTACTAGTCAGGTGCATTCTTAGGCGTTTAATATGGGGTGTTGAGCCCATTTCGTTGAGAAGGAGTAGCTCTTGTCTATTCCATATTTGGCTTAAGGAACTTTATCTGTGCTCATTTCAATCTCTGGTTTTAGGCAGCACCCCAACTCACCTTTCCCCTTAAGCAAGCATAAGTTGGTTTTCTAAATTTGAGACCCTGTTCTGTTTTGTAATTCAGTTCCTGTGTAGCCAAGTTTACATTCCGTGTATTAGTGATATCTTATGATGTTTCTTTTTCTGTGTGACTTATTTCAGTTAGAATCATCATACCTGAGTCCACTCATTATGCTGCTACGGGCCTGATGACATAGATTTCATTGCTGAGTGATATTGCATTGTACGTAAGTACCACAACTTCTTTATCCATTATTCACTTTCTGCGATATTGAGCTTGTACCGTAAACGAGGTTCTTGTAAACAGAGCCGTCCCTAATTTTGGGGTGGCTGTGTCTTTTTTACTTTAATTTCCCTAAGCTATAGGACCATAAGTGGAAGTGCTGTAGGCTCTGTTGCTTTGTTTTTTAGATGTTTCAGGAAACACCATACACTTCTCCCGAGTGGCTGTTGGCAATTTACATCCCGCCCATCAGCATAACAAGGCTCCCAGTTCTCCATGGCCTGTCCTGCCTTTCTGGATTTTACACTTTTTTCAGATGGCCCTTTTGACCGGGGGGAAGTGAGACTTCATTGTAGTGCAGATTTCCTTTGCAAGCTTGCTTGGTTGGCCAAAAAGGGCGTATGCGTTTTTTCCTGAATATATTCAGGAAAAAACGCATACGCCCTTTTTGGCCAAGTGCATCATTGTGGACGTTCTGCCTGTTTTCCTATGCTTTAACTGCCATTCCAGTCTACCTCCTGAAATCGGTTTCCTGCAATTCTGCCCCGCTTTCAAGTCCTCTTGGCAGCCTTACTTCAGTATATTTTTGGACGATAGCTGTCATTTATAACTCTGCAGGTTTGTGAATTACAGTGCCCCTGAGCTCCTTTCTTCAACTCGCTTTCTTGTGAGCTGGCTGCAACACCACAGGATTGCTTCAGGCCATAATCTGGTTCTGGCATGGCATGCTGCGCCTTTGGTTAATTCCTCTTCCTGGTGGGAAATGAGAGTTAAATTTGCCCGTCAAGACACCTCCAGCTAGTCTCTCATTGGTTCTCCCTATTCCTGTTCATCTTCCACAGAAATTGCAAACTGGGCCAAACAGGAGGTTAAAGGCACTGACTCTCCAAGTCGGGAGAGTGTTAGTAAAGCGTCTGGAATGTTGCACCCGAGTACCAGGGGTCGAAAACTGAGACATATTTGAACACGTCTCCCGATCACACGGTTGATCATACTCTGGGTTCCACATGCATGTTTTAGCTGAAGGAAGAATCCCTTAAACCTGGAGAGTTGAGACCCGTGGAATGGGTACCATGCAATATGACTTCAAAGGGTCTTCATTTGCTCACCGAACCTCTCCAATCCTATCACTGCTGCGTTTATGCCCCTGTACACACGCTTGTTTCTCTTTCGGAGACATAGCAATCCATAGGTTTTAAGATACTTACTAGTCAGGTACATTCTTAGGCGTTTAATATGGGGTGTTGAGCCCATTTCGTTGAGCAAGGAGTAGCTCTTGTCTATTCCATATTTGGCTTAAGGAACTTTATCTGTGCTCATTTCAATCTCTGGTTTTAGGCAGCACCCCAACTCACCTTTCCCATTAGCAAGCATAAGTTGGTTTTCTAAATTTGAGACCCTGTTCTGTTTTGTAATTCAGTTCCTGTGTAGCCAAGTTTACATTCCGTGTATTAGTGATATCTTATGATGTTTCTTTTTCTGTGTGACTTATTTCAGTTAGAATCATCATACCTGGATCCACTCATTATGCTGCTACGGGCCTGATGACATAGATTTCATTGCTGAGTGATATTGCATTGTACGTAAGTACCACAACTTCTTTATCCATTACTCACTTTCTGCGATATTGAACTTGTACCGTAAACGAGGTTCTTGTAAACAGAGCCGTCCCAAACTTTGGAGTGGCTGTGTCTTTTTGATTTTAATTTCCCTAAGCTATAGGACCATAAGTGGAAGTGCCCTAGGCTCTGTTGCTTTGTTTTTTAGATGTTTCGGGAAACACCATACACTTCTCCCGAGTGGCTGTTGGCAATTTACATCCCGCCCATCAGCATAACAAGGCTCCCAGTTCTCCATGGCCTGTCCTGCCTTTCTGGATTTTACACTTTTTTCAGATGGCCCTTTTGACCGGGGGGAAGTGAGACTTCATTGTAGTGCAGATTTCCTTTGCAAGCTTGCTTGGTTGGCCCAAAAGGGCGTATGCGTTTTTTCCTGAATATATTCAGGGAAAAACGCATACGCCCTTTTTGGCCAAGTGCATCATTGTGGACGTTCTGCCTCTTTTCCTATGCTTTCACTGCAATTCCAGTCTACCTCCTGAAATCGGTTTCCTGCAATTCTGCCCCGCTTTCAAGTCCTCTTGGCAGCCTTACTTCAGTATATTTTTGGACGATAGCTGTCATTTATAACTCTGCAGTTTTGTGAATTACAGTGCCCCTGAGCTCCTTTCTTCAACTCCCGTTCTTGTGAGCTGGCCACAACTCCGCAGGATTGCTTCAGGCCCTAATCTGGTTCCGGCACGGCATGCTGAGCCTTTGGTTAATTCCTCTTCCTGGTGGGAAATGAGAGTTAAATTTGCCCGTCCAGACACCTCCAGCTAGTCTCTCATTGGTTCTCCCTATTCCTGTTCATCTTCCGCAGAAATTGCAAACTGGGCCAAACAGGATGTTAAAGGCACTGACTCTCCAAGTCGGGAGAGTGTTAGTAAAGCGTCTGGAATGTTGCACCCGAGTACCAGGGGATGAGAACTGAGACATATTTGAAAACGTCTCCCGATCACACGGTGGATCATACTCTGGGTTCCACATGCATGTTTTAGCTGAAGGAAGAATCCCTTAAACCAGGAGAGTTGAGACCCGTGGAATGGGTACCATGCAATATGACTTCAAAGGGTCTTCATTTGTTCACCGAACCTCTGCAATCCTATCACTGCTGCGTTTATGCCACTGTACACACGTTTGATTCTCTTTCGGAGACATAGCAATCCATAGGTTTTAAGATACTTACTAGTCAGGTACATTCTTAGGCGTTTAATATGGGGTGTTGAGTCCATTTCATTGAGCAAGGAGTAGCTCTTGTCTATTCCATATTTGGCTTAAGGAACTTTATCTGTACTCATTTCAATCTCTGGTTTTAGGCATCATCCCAACTCACCTTTCCCCTTAGCAAGCATAAGTTGGTTTTCTAAATTTGAGACCCTGTTCTGTTTTGTAATTCAGTTCCTGTGTAGCGAAGTTTACATTCCGTGTATTAGTGATATCTTATGATGTTTCTTTTTTTGTGTGACTTATTTCAGTTAGAATCATCATACCTGGATCCACTGATTATGCTGCTACGGGCCTGATGACATAGATTTCATTGCTGAGTGATATTGCATTGTACGTAAGTACCACAACTTCTTTATCCATTATTCACTTTCTGCGATATTGAACTTGTACCATAAACGAGGTTCTTGTAAACAGAGCCGTCCCAAACTTTGGGGTGGCTGTGTCTTTTTTATTTTAATTTCCCTAAGCTATAGGACCATAAGTGGAAGTGCCCTAGGCTCTGTTGCTTTGTTTTTTAGATGTTTCAGGAAACAGCATACACTTCTCCTGAGTGGCTGTTGGCAATTTACATCCCGCCCATCAGCATAACAAGGCTCCCAGTTCTCCATGGCCTGTCCTGCCTTCTGGATTTTACACTTTTTTCAGATGGCCCTTTTGACCGGGGGGAAGTGAGACTTCATTGTAGTGCAGATTTCCTTTGCAAGCTTGCTTGGTTGGCCAAAAAGCGCGTATGCGTTTTTTCCTGAATATATTCAGGGAAAAACGCATACGCCCTTTTTGGCCAAGTGCATCATTGTGGACGTTCTGCCTCTTTTCCTATGCTTTCAATGCAATTCCAGTCTACCTCCTGAAATCGGTTTCCTGCAATTCTGCCCCGCTTTCAAGTCCTCTTGGCAGCCTTACTTCAGTATATTTTTGGACGATAGCTGTCATTTATAACTCTGCAGGTTTGTGAATTACAGTGCCCCTGAGCTCCTTTCTTCAACTCGCGTTCTTGTGAGCTGGCCACAACTCCGCAGGATTGCTTCAGGCCCTAATCTTGTTCCGGCACGGCACGCTGAGCCTTTGGTTAATTCCTCTTCCTGGTGGGAAATGAGAGTTAAATTTGCCCGTCCAGACACCTCCAGCTAGACTCTCATTGGTTCTCCCTATTCCTGTTCATCTTCCACAGAAATTGCAAACTGGGCCAAACAGGAGGTTAAAGGCACTGACTCTCCAAGTCAGGAGAGTGTTAGTAAATCGTCTGGAATGTTGCACCCGAGTACCAGGGGTCGAAAACTGAGACATATTTGAACACGTCTCCCGATCACACGGTTGATCATACTCTGGGTTCCACATGCATGTTTTAGCTGAAGGAAGAATCCCTTAAACCTGGAGAGTTGAGACCCGTGGAATGGGTACCATGCAATATGACTTCAAAGGGTCTTCATTTGCTCACTGAACCTCTCCAATCCTATCACTGCTGCGTTTATGCCCCTGTACACACGCTTGATTCTCTTTCGGAGACATACCAATCCATAGGTTTTAAGATACTTACTAGTCAGGTACATTCTTAGGCGTTTAATATGGGGTGTTGAGCCCATTTCGTTGAGAAGGAGTAGCTCTTGTCTATTCCATATTTGGCTTAAGCAACTTTATCTGTGCTCATTTCAATCTCTGGTTTTAGGCAGCACCCCAACTCACCTTTCCCCTTAAGCAAGCATAAGTTGGTTTTCTAAATTTGAGACCCTGTTCTGTTTTGTAATTCAGTTCCTGTGTAGCCAAGTTTACATTCCGTGTATTAGTGATATCTTATGATGTTTCTTTTTCTGTGTGACTTATTTCAGTTAGAATCATCATACCTGAGTCCACTCATTATGCTGCTATGGGCCTGATGACATAGATTTCATTGCTGAGTGATATTGCATTGTACGTAAGTACCACAACTTCTTTATCCATTATTCACTTTCTGCGATATTGAACTTGTACCGTAAACGAGGTTCTTGTAAACAGAGCCGTCCCAAACTTTGGGGTGGCTGTGTCTTTTTTACTTTAATTTCCCTAAGCTATAGGACCATAAGTGGAAGTGCTGTAGGCTCTGTTGCTTTGTTTTTTAGATGTTTCAGGAAACACCATACACTTCTCCCGAGTGGCTGTTGGCAATTTACATCCCGCCCATCAGCATAACAAGGCTCCCAGTTCTCCATGGCCTGTCCTGCCTTTCTGGATTTTACACTTTTTTCAGATGGCCCTTTTGACCGGGGGGAAGTGAGACTTCATTGTAGTGCAGATTTCCTTTGCAAGCTTGCTTGGTTGGCCAAAAAGGGCGTATGCGTTTTTTCCTGAATATATTCAGGGAAAAACGCATACGCCCTTTTTGGCCAAGTGCATCATTGTGGACGTTCTGCCTCTTTTCCTATGCTTTAACTGCCATTCCAGTCTACCTCCTGAAATCGGTTTCCTGCAATTCTGCCCCGCTTTCAAGTCCTCTTGGCAGCCTTACTTCAGTATATTTTTGGACGATAGCTGTCATTTATAACTCTGCAGGTTTGTGAATTACAGTGCCCCTGAGCTCCTTTCTTCAACTCGCTTTCTTGTGAGCTGGTTGCAACACCGCAGGATTGCTTCAGGCCCTAATCTGGTTCTGGCACGGCACGCTGAGCCTTTTGTTAATTCCTCTTCCTGGTGGGAAATGAAAGTTAAATTTGCCCGTCCAGACACTTCCAGCTAGTCTCTCATTGGTTCTCCCTATTCCTGTTCATCTTCCACAGAAATTGCAAACTGGGCCAAACAGGAGGTTAAAGGCACTGACTCTCCAAGTCGAGAGAGTGTTAGTAAAGCGTCTGGAATGTTGCACCCGAGTACCAGGGGACAAGAACTGACACATATTTGAACACGTCTCCCGATCACACGGTTGATCATACTCTGGGTTCCACATGCATGTTTTAGCTGAAGGAAGAATCCCTTAAACCTGGAGAGTTGAGACCCGTGGAATGGGTACCATGCAATATGACTTCAAAGGGTCTTCATTTGCTCACCGAACCTCTCCAATCCTATCACTGCTGCGTTTATACCCCTGTACACACTCTTGATTCTCTTTCGGAGACATAGCAATCCATAGGTTTTAAGATACTTACTAGTCAGGTACATTCTTAGGCGTTTAATATGGGGTGTTGAGTCCATTTCGTTGAGCAAGGAGTAGCACTTGTCTATTCCATATTTGGCTTAAGGAACTTTATCTGTGCTCATTTCAATCTCTGGTTTTAGGCAGCACCCCAACTCACCTTTCCCCTTAGCAAGCATAAGTTGGTTTTCTAAATTTGAGACCCTGTTCTGTTTTGTAATTCAGTTCCTGTGTAGCCAAGTTTACATTCCGTGTATTAGTGATATCTTATGATGTTTCTTTTTCTGTGTGACTTATTTCAGTTAGAATCATCATACCTGAATCCACTCATTATGCTGCTACGGGCCTGATGACATAGATTTCATTGCTGAGTGATATTGCATTGTACGTAAGTACCACAACTTCTTTATCCATTATTCAATTTCTGCGATATTGAACTTGTACCGTAAACGAGGTTCTTGTAAACAGAGCCGTCCCAAACTTTGGGGTGGCTGTGTCTTTTTGATTTTAATTTCCCTAAGCTATAGGACCATAAGTGGAAGTGCCCTAGGCTCTGTTGCTTTTTTTTTAGATGTTTCAGGAAACACCATACACTTCTCCCGAGTGGCTGTTGGCAAATTACATCCCGCCCATCAGCATAACAAGGCTCCCAGTTCTCCATGGCCTGTCCTGCCTTCTGGATTTTACACTTTTTTCAGATGGCCCTTTTGACCGGGGGGAAGTGAGACTTCATTGTAGTGCAGATTTCCTTTGCAAGCTTGCTTGGTTGGCCAAAAAGGGCGTATGCGTTTTTTCCTGAATATATTCAGGAAAAAACGCATACGCCCTTTTTGGCCAAGTGCATCATTGTGGACGTTCTGCCTCTTTTCCTATGCTTTCAATGCAATTCCAGTCTACCTCCTGAAATCGGTTTCCTGCAATTCTGCCCCGCTTTCAAGTCCTCTTGGCAGCCTTACTTCAGTATATTTTTGGACGATAGCTGTCATTTATAACTCTGCAGGTTTGGGAATTACAGTGCCCCTGAGCTCCTTTCTTCAACTCCCTTTCTTGTGAGCTGGCCGCAACACCGCAGGATTGCTTCAGGCCCTAATCTGGTTCCGGCACGGCATGCTGAGCCTTTGGTTAATTCCTCTTCCTGGTGGGAAATGAGAGTTAAATTTGCCCGTCCAGACACCTCCAGCTAGTCTCTCATTGGTTCTCCCTATTCCTGTTCATCTTCCGCAGAAATTGCAAACTGGGCCAAACAGGATGTTAAAGGCACTGACTCTCCAAGTCGGGAGAGTGTTAGTAAAGCGTCTGGAATGTTGCACCCGAGTACCAGGGGATGAGAACTGAGACATATTTGAAAACGTCTCCCGATCACACGGTTGATCATACTCTGGGTTCCACATGCATGTTTTAGCTGAAGGAAGAATCCCTTAAACCATGAGAGTTGAGACCCGTGGAATGGGTACCATGCAATATGACTTCAAAGGGTCTTCATTTGTTCACCGAACCTCTCCAATCCTATCACTGCTGCGTTTATGCCCCTGTACACACGTTTGATTCTCTTTCGGAGACATAGCAATCCATAGGTTTTAAGATACTTACTAGTCAGGTACATTCTTAGGCGTTTAATATGGGGTGTTGAGTCCATTTCATTGAGCAAGGAGTAGCTCTTGTCTATTCCATATTTGGCTTAAGGAACTTTATCTGTACTCATTTCAATCTCTGGTTTTAGGCATCACCCCAACTCACCTTTCCCCTTAGCAAGCATAAGTTGGTTTTCTAAATTTGAGACCCTGTTCTGTTTTGTAATTCAGTTCCTGTGTAGCCAAGTTTACATTCCGTGTATTAGTGATATCTTATGATGTTTCTTTTTCTGTGTGACTTATTTCAGTTAGAATCATCATACCTGAATCCACTGATTATGCTGCTACGGGCCTGATGACATAGATTTCATTGCTGAGTGATATTGCATTGTACGTAAGTACCACAACTTCTTTATCCATTATTCACTTTCTGCGATATTGAATTTGTACCGTAAACGAGGTTCTTGTAAACAGAGCCGTCCCAAACTTTGGGGTGGCTGTGTCTTTTTTACTTTAATTTCCCTAAGCTATAGGACCATAAGTGGAAGTGCTGTAGGCTCTGTTGCTTTGTTTTTTAGATGTTTCAGGAAACACCATACACTTCTCCCGAGTGGCTGTTGGCAATTTACATCCCGCCCATCAGCATAACAAGGCTCCCAGTTCTCCATGGCCTGTCCTGCCTTTCTGGATTTTACACTTTTTTCAGATGGCCCTTTTGACCGGGGAGAAGTGAGACTTCATTGTAGTGCAGATTTCCTTTGCAAGCTTGCTTGGTTGGCCAAAAAGGGCGTATGCGTTTTTTCCTGAATATATTCAGGAAAAAACGCATACGCCCTTTTTGGCCAAGTGCATCATTGTGGACGTTCTGCCTCTTTTCCTATGCTTTAACTGCCATTCCAGTCTACCTCCTGAAATCGGTTTCCTGCAATTCTGCCCCGCTTTCAAGTCCTCTTGGCAGCCTTACTTCAGTATATTTTTGGACGATAGCTGTCATTTATAACTCTGCAGGTTTGTGAATTACAGTGCCCCTGAGCTCCTTTCTTCAACTCGCTTTCTTGTGAGCTGGCTGCAACACCACAGGATTGCTTCAGGCCATAATCTGGTTCTGGCATGGCACGCTGAGCCTTTGGTTAATTCCTCTTCCTGGTGGGAAATGAGAGTTAAATTTGCCTGTCAAGACACCTCCAGCTAGTCTCTCATTGGTTCTCCCTATTCCTGTTCATCTTCCACAGAAATTGCAAACTGGGCCAAACAGGAGGTTAAAGGCACTGAGTCTCCAAGTCGGGAGAGTGTTAGTAAAGCGTCTGGAATGTTGCACCCGAGTACCAGCGGTCGAAAACTGAGACATATTTGAACACGTCTCCCGATCACACGGTTGATCATACTCTGGGTTCCACATGCATGTTTTAGCTGAAGGAAGAATCCCTTAAACCTGGAGAGTTGAGACCCGTGGAATGGGTACCATGCAATATGACTTCCAAGGGTCTTCATTTGCTCACCGAACCTCTCCAATCCTATCACTGCTGCGTTTATACCCCTGTACACACTCTTGATTCTCTTTCGGAGACATAGCAATCCATAGGTTTTAAGATACTTACTAGTCAGGTACATTCTTAGGCGTTTAATATGGGGTGTTGAGTCCATTTCGTTGAGCAAGGAGTAGCACTTGTCTATTCCATATTTGGCTTAAGGAACTTTATCTGTGCTCATTTCAATCTCTGGTTTTAGGCAGCACCCCAACTCACCTTTCCCCTTAGCAAGCATAAGTTGGTTTTCTAAATTTGAGACCCTGTTCTGTTTTGTAATTCAGTTCCTGTGTAGCCAAGTTTACATTCCGTGTATTAGTGATATCTTATGATGTTTCTTTTTCTGTGTGACTTATTTCAGTTAGAATCATCATACCTGAATCCACTCATTATGCTGCTACGGGCCTGATGACATAGATTTCATTGCTGAGTGATATTGCATTGTACGTAAGTACCACAACTTCTTTATCCATTATTCAATTTCTGCGATATTGAACTTGTACCGTAAACGAGGTTCTTGTAAACAGAGCCGTCCCAAACTTTGGGGTGGCTGTGTCTTTTTGATTTTAATTTCCCTAAGCTATAGGACCATAAGTGGAAGTGCCCTAGGCTCTGTTGCTTTTTTTTTAGATGTTTCAGGAAACACCATACACTTCTCCCGAGTGGTTGTTGGCAAATTACATCCCGCCCATCAGCATAACAAGGCTCCCAGTTCTCCATGGCCTGTCCTGCCTTCTGGATTTTACACTTTTTTCAGATGGCCCTTTTGACCGGGGGGAAGTGAGACTTCATTGTAGTGCAGATATTCTTTGCAAGCTTGCTTGGTTGGCCAAAAAGGGCGTATGCGTTTTTTCCTGAATATATTCAGGAAAAAACGCATACGCCCTTTTTGGCCAAGTGCATCATTGTGGACGTTCTGCCTCTTTTCCTATGCTTTCAATGCAATTCCAGTCTACCTCCTGAAATCGGTTTCCTGCAATTCTGCCCCGCTTTCAAGTCCTCTTGGCAGCCTTACTTCAGTATATTTTTGGACGATAGCTGTCATTTATAACTCTGCAGGTTTGGGAATTACAGTGCCCCTGAGCTCCTTTCTTCAACTCCCTTTCTTGTGAGCTGGCCGCAACACCGCAGGATTGCTTCAGGCCCTAATCTGGTTCCGGCACGGCATGCTGAGCCTTTGGTTAATTCCTCTTCCTGGTGGGAAATGAGAGTTAAATTTGCCCGTCCAGACACCTCCAGCTAGTCTCTCATTGGTTCTCCCTATTCCTGTTCATCTTCCGCAGAAATTGCAAACTGGGCCAAACAGGATGTTAAAGGCACTGACTCTCCAAGTCGGGAGAGTGTTAGTAAAGCGTCTGGAATGTTGCACCCGAGTACCAGGGGATGAGAACTGAGACATATTTGAAAACGTCTCCCGATCACACGGTTGATCATACTCTGGGTTCCACATGCATGTTTTAGCTGAAGGAAGAATCCCTTAAACCATGAGAGTTGAGACCCGTGGAATGGGTACCATGCAATATGACTTCAAAGGGTCTTCATTTGTTCACCGAACCTCTCCAATCCTATCACTGCTGCGTTTATGCCCCTGTACACACGTTTGATTCTCTTTCGGAGACATAGCAATCCATAGGTTTTAAGATACTTACTAGTCAGGTACATTCTTAGGCGTTTAATATGGGGTGTTGAGTCCATTTCATTGAGCAAGGAGTAGCTCTTGTCTATTCCATATTTGGCTTAAGGAACTTTATCTGTACTCATTTCAATCTCTGGTTTTAGGCATCACCCCAACTCACCTTTCCCCTTAGCAAGCATAAGTTGGTTTTCTAAATTTGAGACCCTGTTCTGTTTTGTAATTCAGTTCCTGTGTAGCCAAGTTTACATTCCGTGTATTAGTGATATCTTATGATGTTTCTTTTTCTGTGTGACTTATTTCAGTTAGAATCATCATACCTGAATCCACTGATTATGCTGCTACGGGCCTGATGACATAGATTTCATTGCTGAGTGATATTGCATTGTACGTAAGTACCACAACTTCTTTATCCATTATTCACTTTCTGCGATATTGAATTTGTACCGTAAACGAGGTTCTTGTAAACAGAGCCGTCCCAAACTTTGGGGTGGCTGTGTCTTTTTTACTTTAATTTCCCTAAGCTATAGGACCATAAGTGGAAGTGCTGTAGGCTCTGTTGCTTTGTTTTTTAGATGTTTCAGGAAACACCATACACTTCTCCCGAGTGGCTGTTGGCAATTTACATCCCGCCCATCAGCATAACAAGGCTCCCAGTTCTCCATGGCCTGTCCTGCCTTTCTGGATTTTACACTTTTTTCAGATGGCCCTTTTGACCGGGGAGAAGTGAGACTTCATTGTAGTGCAGATTTCCTTTGCAAGCTTGCTTGGTTGGCCAAAAAGGGCGTATGCGTTTTTTCCTGAATATATTCAGGAAAAAACGCATACGCCCTTTTTGGCCAAGTGCATCATTGTGGACGTTCTGCCTCTTTTCCTATGCTTTAACTGCCATTCCAGTCTACCTCCTGAAATCGGTTTCCTGCAATTCTGCCCCGCTTTCAAGTCCTCTTGGCAGCCTTACTTCAGTATATTTTTGGACGATAGCTGTCATTTATAACTCTGCAGGTTTGTGAATTACAGTGCCCCTGAGCTCCTTTCTTCAACTCGCTTTCTTGTGAGCTGGCTGCAACACCACAGGATTGCTTCAGGCCATAATCTGGTTCTGGCATGGCACGCTGAGCCTTTGGTTAATTCCTCTTCCTGGTGGGAAATGAGAGTTAAATTTGCCTGTCAAGACACCTCCAGCTAGTCTCTCATTGGTTCTCCCTATTCCTGTTCATCTTCCACAGAAATTGCAAACTGGGCCAAACAGGAGGTTAAAGGCACTGAGTCTCCAAGTCGGGAGAGTGTTAGTAAAGCGTCTGGAATGTTGCACCCGAGTACCAGCGGTTGAAAACTGAGACATATTTGAACACGTCTCCCGATCACACGGTTGATCATACTCTGGGTTCCACATGCATGTTTTAGCTGAAGGAAGAATCCCTTAAACCTGGAGAGTTGAGACCCGTGGAATGGGTACCATGCAATATGACTTCCAAGGGTCTTCATTTGCTCACCGAACCTCTCCAATCCTATCACTGCTGCGTTTATGCCCCTGTACACACGCTTGTTTCTCTTTCGGAGACATAGCAATCCATAGGTTTTAAGATACTTACTAGTCAGGTACATTCTTAGGCGTTTAATATGGGGTGTTGAGCCCATTTCGTTGAGCAAGGAGTAGCTCTTGTCTATTCCATATTTGGCTTAAGGAACTTTATCTGTGCTCATTTCAATCTCTGGTTTTAGGCAGCACCCCAACTCACCTTTCCCATTAGCAAGCATAAGTTGGTTTTCTAAATTTGAGACCCTGTTCTGTTTTGTAATTCAGTTCCTGTGTAGCCAAGTGTACATTCCTTGTATTAGTGATATCTTATGATGTTTCTTTTTCTGTGTGACTTATTTCAGTTAGAATCATCATACCTGGATCCACTCATTATGCTGCTACGGGCCTGATGACATAGATTTCATTGCTGAGTGATATTGCATTGTACGTAAGTACCACAAATTCTTTATCCATTACTCACTTTCTGCGATATTGAACTTGTACCGTAAACGAGGTTCTTGTAAACAGAGCCGTCCCAAACTTTGGGGTGGCTGTGTCTTTTTGATTTTAATTTCCCTAAGCTATAGGACCATAAGTGGAAGTGCCCTAGGCTCTGTTGCTTTGTTTTTTAGATGTTTCAGGAAACACCATACACTTCTCCCGAGTGGCTGTTGGCAATTTACATCCCGCCCATCAGCATAACAAGGCTCCCAGTTCTCCATGGCCTGTCCTGCCTTTCTGGATTTTACACTTTTTTCAGATGGCCCTTTTGACCGGGGGGAAGTGAGACTTCATTGTAGTGCAGATTTCCTTTGCAAGCTTGCTTGGTTGGCCAAAAAGGGCGTATGCGTTTTTTCCTGAATATATTCAGGGAAAAACGCATACGCCCTTTTTGGCCAAGTGCATCATTGTGGACGTTCTGCCTCTTTTCCTATGCTTTAACTGCCATTCCAGTCTACCTCCTGAAATCGGTTTCCTGCAATTCTGCCCCGCTTTCAAGTCCTCTTGGCAGCCTTACTTCAGTATATTTTTGGACGATAGCTGTCATTTATAACTCTGCAGGTTTGTGAATTACAGTGCCCCTGAGCTCCTTTCTTCAACTCGCTTTCTTGTGAGGTGGTTGCAACACCGCAGGATTGCTTCAGGCCCTAATCTGGTTCCGGCACGGCACGCTGAGCCTTTTGTTAATTCCTTTTCCTGGTGGGAAATGAAAGTTAAATTTGCCCGTCCAGACACTTCCAGCTAGTCTCTCATTGGTTCTCCCTATTCCTGTTCATCTTCCACAGAAATTGCAAACTGGGCCAAACAGGAGGTTAAAGGCACTGACTCTCCAAGTCGAGAGAGTGTTAGTAAAGCGTCTGGAATGTTGCACCCGAGTACCAGGGGACAAGAACTGACACATATTTGAACACGTCTCCCGATCACACGGTTGATCATACTCTGGGTTCCACATGCATGTTTTAGCTGAAGGAAGAATCCCTTAAACCTGGAGAGTTGAGACCCGTGGAATGGGTACCATGCAATATGACTTCAAAGGGTCTTCATTTGCTCACCGAACCTCTCCAATCCTATCACTGCTGCGTTTATACCCCTGTACACACTCTTGATTCTCTTTCGGAGACATAGCAATCCATAGGTTTTAAGATACTTACTAGTCAGGTACATTCTTAGGCGTTTAATATGGGGTGTTGAGTCCATTTCGTTGAGCAAGGAGTAGCACTTGTCTATTCCATATTTGGCTTAAGGAACTTTATCTGTGCTCATTTCAATCTCTGGTTTTAGGCAGCACCCCAACTCACCTTTCCCCTTAGCAAGCATAAGTTGGTTTTCTAAATTTCAGACCCTGTTCTGTTTTGTAATTCAGTTCCTGTGTAGCCAAGTTTACATTCCGTGTATTAGTGATATCTTATGATGTTTCTTTTTCTGTGTGACTTATTTCAGTTAGAATCATCATACCTGAATCCACTCATTATGCTGCTACGGGCCTGATGACATAGATTTCATTGCTGAGTGATATTGCATTGTACGTAAGTACCACAACTTCTTTATCCATTATTCAATTTCTGCGATATTGAACTTGTACCGTAAACGAGGTTCTTGTAAACAGAGCCGTCCCAAACTTTGGGGTGGCTGTGTCTTTTTGATTTTAATTTCCCTATGCTATAGGACCATAAGTGGAAGTGCCCTAGGCTCTGTTGCTTTTTTTTTAGATGTTTCAGGAAACACCATACACTTCTCCCGAGTGGCTGTTGGCAAATTACATCCCGCCCATCAGCATAACAAGGCTCCCAGTTCTCCATGGCCTGTCCTGCCTTCTGGATTTTACACTTTTTTCAGATGGCCCTTTTGACCGGGGGGAAGTGAGACTTCATTGTAGTGCAGATTTCCTTTGCAAGCTTGCTTGGTTGGCCAAAAAGGGCGTATGCGTTTTTTCCTGAATATATTCAGGAAAAAACGCATACGCCCTTTTTGGCCAAGTGCATCATTGTGGACGTTCTGCCTCTTTTCCTATGCTTTCAATGCAATTCCAGTCTACCTCCTGAAATCGGTTTCCTGCAATTCTGCCCCGCTTTCAAGTCCTCTTGGCAGCCTTACTTCAGTATATTTTTGGACGATAGCTGTCATTTATAACTCTGCAGGTTTGGGAATTACAGTGCCCCTGAGCTCCTTTCTTCAACTCCCTTTCTTGTGAGCTGGCCGCAACACCGCAGGATTGCTTCAGGCCCTAATCTGGTTCCGGCACGGCACGCTGAGCCTTTGGTTAATTCCTCTTCCTGGTGGGAAATGAGAGTTAAATTTGCCCGTCCAGACACCTCCAGCTAGTCTCTCATTGGTTCTCCCTATTCCTGTTCATCTTCCGCAGAAATTGCAAACTGGGCCAAACAGGATGTTAAAGGCACTGACTCTCCAAGTCGGGAGAGTGTTAGTAAAGCGTCTGGAATGTTGCACCCGAGTACCAGGGATGAGAACTGAGACATATTTGAAAACGTCTCCCGATCACACGGTTGATCATACTCTGGGTTCCACATGCATGTTTTAGCTGAAGGAAGAATCCCTTAAACCATGAGAGTTGAGACCCGTGGAATGGGTACCATGCAATATGACTTCAAAGGGTCTTCATTTGTTCACCGAACCTCTCCAATCCTATCACTGCTGCGTTTATGCCCCTGTACACACGTTTGATTCTCTTTCGGAGACATAGCAATCCATAGGTTTTAAGATACTTACTAGTCAGGTACATTCTTAGGCGTTTAATATGGGGTGTTGAGCCCATTTCGTTGAGCAAGGAGTAGCTCTTGTCTATTCCATATTTGGCTTAAGGAACTTTATCTGTGCTCATTTCAATCTCTGGTTTTAGGCAGCACCCCAACTCACCTTTCCCATTAGCAAGCATAAGTTGGTTTTCTAAATTTGAGACCCTGTTCTGTTTTGTAATTCAGTTCCTGTGTAGCCAAGTGTACATTCCGTGTATTAGTGATATCTTATGATGTTTCTTTTTCTGTGTGACTTATTTCAGTTAGAATCATCATACCTGGATCCACTCATTATGCTGCTATGGGCCTGATGACATAGATTTCATTGCTGAGTGATATTGCATTGTACGTAAGTACCACAACTTCTTTATCCATTACTCACTTTCTGCGATATTGAACTTGTACCGTAAACGAGGTTCTTGTAAACAGAGCCGTCCCAAACTTTGGGGTGGCTGTGTCTTTTTGATTTTAATTTCCCTAAGCTATAGGACCATAAGTGGAAGTGCCCTAGGCTCTGTTGCTTTGTTTTTTAGATGTTTCAGGAAACACCATACACTTCTCCCGAGTGGCTGTTGGCAATTTACATCCCGCCCATCAGCATAACAAGGCTCCCAGTTCTCCATGGCCTGTCCTGCCTTTCTGGATTTTACACTTTTTTCAGATGGCCCTTTTGACCGGGGGGAAGTGAGACTTCATTGTAGTGCAGATTTCCTTTGCAAGCTTGCTTGGTTGGCCAAAAAGGGCGTATGCGTTTTTTCCTGAATATGTTCAGGGAAAAACGCATACGCCCTTTTTGGCCAAGTGCATCATTGTGGACATTCTGCCTCTTTTCCTATGCTGTCAATGCAATTCCAGTCTACCTCCTGAAATCGGTTTCCTGCAATTCTGCCCCGCTTTCAAGTCCTCTTGGCAGCCTTACTTCAGTATATTTTTGGACGATAGCTGTCATTTATAACTCTGCAGGTTTGTGAATTACAGTGCCCCTGAGCTCCTTTCTTCAACTCGCGTTCTTGTGAGCTGGCCACAACTCCGCAGGATTGCTTCAGGCCCTAATCTGGTTCCGGCACGGCACGCTGAGCCTTTGGTTAATTCCTCTTCCTGGTGGGAAATGAGAGTTAAATTTGCCCGTCCAGACACCTCCAGCTAGTCTCTCATTGGTTCTCCCTATTCCTGTTCATCTTCCACAGAAATTGCAAACTGGGCCAAACAGGAGGTTAAAGGCACTGACTCTCCAAGTCAGGAGAGTGTTAGTAAAGCGTCTGGAATGTTGCACCCGAGTACCAGGGGTCGAAAACTGAGACATATTTGAACACGTCTCCCTATCACACGGTTGATCATACTCTGGGTTCCACATGCATGTTTTAGCTGAAGGAAGAATCCCTTAAACCTGGAGAGTTGAGACCCGTGGAATGGGTACCATGCAATATGACTTCAAAGGGTCTTCATTTGCTCACCGATCCTCTCCAATCCTATCACTGCTGCGTTTATGCCCCTGTACACACGCTTGATTCTCTTTCGGAGAAATAGCAATCCATAGGTTTTAAGATACTTACTAGTCAGGTACATTCTTAGGCGTTTAATATGGGGTGTTGAGCCCATTTCGTTGAGAAGGAGTAGCTCTTGTCTATTCCATATTTGGCTTAAGCAACTTTATCTGTGCTCATTTCAATCTCTGGTTTTAGGCAGCACCCCAACTCACCTTTCCCCTTAAGCAAGCATAAGTTGGTTTTCTAAATTTGAGACCCTGTTCTGTTTTGTAATTCAGTTCCTGTGTAGCCAAGTTTACATTCCGTGTATTAGTGATATCTTATGATGTTTCTTTTTCTGTGTGACTTATTTCAGTTAGAATCATCATACCTGAGTCCACTCATTATGCTGCTACGGGCCTGATGACATAGATTTCATTGCTGAGTGATATTGCATTGTACGTAAGTACCACAACTTCTTTATCCATTATTCACTTTCTGCGATATTGAACTTGTACCGTAAATGAGGTTCTTGTAAACAGAGCCGTCCCAAACTTTGGGGTGGCTGTGTCTTTTTTACTTTAATTTCCCTAAGCTATAAGACCATAAGTGGAAGTGCTGTAGGCTCTGTTGCTTTGTTTTTTAGATGTTTCAGGAAACACCATACACTTCTCCCGAGTGGCTGTTGGCAATTTACATCCCGCCCATCAGCATAACAAGGCTCCCAGTTCTCCATGGCCTGTCCTGCCTTTCTGGATTTTACACTTTTTTCAGATGGCCCTTTTGACCGGGGGGAAGTGAGACTTCATTGTAGTGCAGATTTCCTTTGCAAGCTTGCTTGGTTGGCCAAAAAGGGCGTATGCGTTTTTTCCTGAATATATTCAGGAAAAAACGCATACGCCCTTTTTGGCCAAGTGCATCATTGTGGACGTTCTGCCTCTTTTCCTATGCTTTAACTGCCATTCCAGTCTACCTCCTGAAATCGGTTTCCTGCAATTCTGCCCCGCTTTCAAGTCCTCTTGGCAGCCTTACTTCAGTATATTTTTGGACGATAGCTGTCATTTATAACTCTGCAGGTTTGTGAATTACAGTGCCCCTGAGCTCCTTTCTTCAACTCGCTTTCTTGTGAGCTGGCTGCAACACCACAGTATTGCTTCAGGCCATAATCTGGTTCTGGCATGGCACGCTGAGCCTTTGGTTAATTCCTCTTCCTGGTGGGAAATGAGAGTTAAATTTGCCTGTCAAGACACCTCCAGCTAGTCTCTCATTGGTTCTCCCTATTCCTGTTCATCTTCCACAGAAATTGCAAACTGGGCCAAACAGGAGGTTAAAGGCACTGACTCTCCAAGTCGGGAGAGTGTTAGTAAAGCGTCTGGAATGTTGCACCCGAGTACCAGGGGTCGAAAACTGAGACATATTTGAACACGTCTCCCGATCACACGGTTGATCATACTCTGGGTTCCACATGCATGTTTTAGCTGAAGGAAGAATCCCTTAAACCTGGAGAGTTGAGACCCGTGGAATGGGTACCATGCAATATGACTTCAAGGGGTCTTCATTTGCTCACCGAACCTCTCCAATCCTATCACTGCTGCGTTTATGCCCCTGTACACACGCTTGTTTCTCTTTCGGAGACATAGCAATCCATAGGTTTTAAGATACTTACTAGTCAGGTACATTCTTAGGCGTTTAATATGGGGTGTTGAGCCCATTTCGTTGAGCAAGGAGTAGCTCTTGTCTATTCCATATTTGGCTTAAGGAACTTTATCTGTGCTCATTTCAATCTCTGGTTTTAGGCAGCACCCCAACTCACCTTTCCCATTAGCAAGCATAAGTTGGTTTTCTAAATTTGAGACCCTGTTCTGTTTTGTAATTCAGTTCCTGTGTAGCCAAGTTTACATTCCGTGTATTAGTGATATCTTATGATGTTTCTTTTTCTGTGTGACTTATTTCAGTTAGAATCATCATACCTGGATCCACTCATTATGCTGCTACGGGCCTGATGACATAGATTTCATTGCTGAGTGATATTGCATTGTACGTAAGTACCACAACTTCTTTATCCATTACTCACTTTCTGCGATATTGAACTTGTACCGTAAACGAGGTTCTTGTAAACAGAGCCGTCCCAAACTTTGGGGTGGCTGTGTCTTTTTGATTTTAATTTCCCTAAGCTATAGGACCATAAGTGGAAGTGCCCTAGGCTCTGTTGCTTTGTTTTTTAGATGTTTCAGGAAACACCATACACTTCTCCCGAGTGGCTGTTGGCAATTTACATCCCGCCCATCAGCATAACAAGGCTCCCAGTTCTCCATGGCCTGTCCTGCCTTTCTGGATTTTACACTTTTTTCAGATGGCCCTTTTGACCGGGGGGAAGTGAGACTTCATTGTAGTGCAGATTTCCTTTGCAAGCTTGCTTGGTTGGCCAAAAAGGGCGTATGCGTTTTTTCCTGAATATATTCAGGGAAAAACGCATACGCCCTTTTTGGCCAAGTGCATCATTGTGGACGTTCTGCCTCTTTTCCTATGCTTTCAATGCAATTCCAGTCTACCTCCTGAAATCGGTTTCCTGCAATTCTGCCCCGCTTTCAAGTCCTCTTGGCAGCCTTACTTCAGTATATTTTTGGACGATAGCTGTCATTTATAACTCTGCAGGTTTGTGAATTACAGTGCCCCTGAGCTCCTTTCTTCAACTCGCGTTCTTGTGAGCTGGCCACAACTCCGCAGGATTGCTTCAGGCCCTAATCTGGTTCCGGCACGGCACGCTGAGCCTTTGGTTAATTCCTCTTCCTGGTGGGAAATGAGAGTTAAATTTGCCCGTCCAGACACCTCCAGCTAGTCTCTCATTGGTTCTCCCTATTCCTGTTCATCTTCCACAGAAATTGCAAACTGGGCCAAACAGGAGGTTAAAGGCACTGACTCTCCAAGTCAGGAGAGTGTTAGTAAAGCGTCTGGAATGTTGCACCCGAGTACCAGGGGTCGAAAACTGAGACATATTTGAACACGTCTCCCTATCACACGGTTGATCATACTCTGGGTTCCACATGCATGTTTTAGCTGAAGGAAGAATCCCTTAAACCTGGAGAGTTGAGACCCGTGGAATGGGTACCATGCAATATGACTTCAAAGGGTCTTCATTTGCTCACCGAACCTCTCCAATCCTATCACTGCTGCGTTTATGCCCCTGTACACACGCTTGTTTCTCTTTCGGAGACATAGCAATCCATAGGTTTTAAGATACTTACTAGTCAGGTACATTTTTAGGCGTTTAATATGGGGTGTTGAGCCCATTTCGTTGAGCAAGGAGTAGCTCTTGTCTATTCCATATTTGGCTTAAGGAACTTTATCTGTGCTCATTTCAATCTCAGGTTTTAGGCAGCACCCCAACTCACCTTTCCCATTAGCAAGCATAAGTTGGTTTTCTAAATTTGAGACCCTGTTCTGTTTTGTAATTCAGTTCCTGTGTAGCCAAGTTTACATTCCGTGTATTAGTGATATCTTATGATGTTTCTTTTTCTGTGTGACTTATTTCAGTTAGAATCATCATACCTGAGTCCACTCATTATGCTGCTACGGGCCTGATGACATAGATTTCATTGCTGAGTGATATTGCATTGTACGTAAGTACCACAACTTCTTTATCCATTATTCACTTTCTGCGATATTGAACTTGTACCGTAAACGAGGTTCTTGTAAACAGAGCCGTCCCAAACTTTGGGGTGGCTGTGTCTTTTTTACTTTAATTTCCCTAAGCTATAGGACCATAAGTGGAAGTGCTGTAGGCTCTGTTGCTTTGTTTTTTAGATGTTTCAGGAAACACCATACACTTCTCCCGAGTGGCTGTTGGCAATTTACATCCCGCCCATCAGCATAACAAGGCTCCCAGTTCTCCATGGCCTGTCCTGCCTTTCTGGATTTTACACTTTTTTCAGATGGCCCTTTTGACCGGGGGGAAGTGAGACTTCATTGTAGTGCAGATTTCCTTTGCAAGCTTGCTTGGTTGGCCAAAAAGGGCGTATGCGTTTTTTCCTGAATATATTCAGGAAAAAACGCATACGCCCTTTTTGGCCAAGTGCATCATTGTGGACGTTCTGCCTCTTTTCCTATGCTTTAACTGCCATTCCAGTCTACCTCCTGAAATCGGTTTCCTGCAATTCTGCCCCGCATTCAAGTCCTCTTGGCAGCCTTACTTCAGTATATTTTTGGACGATAGCTGTCATTTATAACTCTGCAGGTTTGTGAATTACAGTGCCCCTGAGCTCCTTTCTTCAACTCGCTTTCTTGTGAGCTGGCTGCAACACCACAGGATTGCTTCAGGCCATAATCTGGTTCTGGCATGGCACGCTGAGCCTTTGGTTAATTCTTCTTCCTGGTGGGAAATGAGAGTTAAATTTGCCTGTCAAGACACCTCCAGCTAGTCTCTCATTGGTTCTCCCTATTCCTGTTCATCTTCCACAGAAATTGCAAACTGGGCCAAACAGGAGGTTAAAGGCACTGACTCTCCAAGTCGGGAGAGTGTTAGTAAAGCGTCTGGAATGTTGCACCCGAGTACCAGGGGTCGAAAACTGAGACATATTTGAACACGTCTCCCGATCACACGGTTGATCATACTCTGGGTTCCACATGCATGTTTTAGCTGAAGGAAGAATCCCTTAAACCTGGAGAGTTGAGACCCGTGGAATGGGAACCATGCAATATGACTTCAAAGGGTCTTCATTTGCTCACCGATCCTCTCCAATCCTATCACTGCTGCGTTTATGCCCCTGTACACACGCTTGTTTCTCTTTCGGAGACATAGCAATCCATAGGTTTTAAGATACTTACTAGTCAGGTACATTCTTAGGCGTTTAATATGGGGTGTTGAGCCCATTTCGTTGAGCAAGGAGTAGCTCTTGTCTATTCCATATTTGGCTTAAGGAACTTTATCTGTGCTCATTTCAATCTCTGGTTTTAGGCAGCACCCCAACTCACCTTTCCCATTAGCAAGCATAAGTTGGTTTTCTAAATTTGAGACCCTGTTCTGTTTTGTAATTCAGTTCCTGTGTAGCCAAGTTTACATTCCGTGTATTAGTGATATCTTATGATGTTTCTTTTTCTGTGTGACTTATTTCAGTTAGAATCATCATACCTGGATCCACTCATTATGCTGCTACGGGCCTGATGACATAGATTTCATTGCTGAGTGATATTGCATTGTACGTAAGTACCACAAATTCTTTATCCATTACTCACTTTCTGCGATATTGAACTTGTACCGTAAACGAGGTTCTTGTAAACAGAGCCGTCCCAAACTTTGGGGTGGATGTGTCTTTTTGCTTTTAATTTCCCTAAGCTATAGGACCATAAGTGGAAGTGCCCTAGGCTCTGTTGCTTTGTTTTTTAGATGTTTCAGGAAACAGCATACACTTCTCCCGAGTGGCTGTTGTCAATTTACATCCCGCCCATCAGCATAACAAGGCTCCCAGTTCTCCATGGCCTGTCCTGCCTTTCTGGATTTTACACTTTTTTCAGATGGCCCTTTTGACCGGGGGGAAGTGAGACTTCATTGTAGTGCAGATTTCCTTTGCAAGCTTGCTTGGTTGGCCAAAAAGGGCGTATGCGTTTTTTCCTGAATATATTCAGGGAAAAACGCATACGCCCTTTTTGGCCAAGTGCATCATTGTGGACATTCTGCCTCTTTTCCTATCCTTTCAATGCCATTCCAGTCTACCTCCTGAAATCGGTTTCCTGCAATTCTGCCCCGCTTTCAAGTCCTCTTGGCAGCCTTACTTCAGTATATTTTTGGACGATAGCTGTCATTTATAACTCTGCAGGTTTGTGAATTACAGTGCCCCTGAGCTCCTTTCTTCAACTCGCGTTCTTGTGAGCTCGCCACAACTCCGCAGGATTGCTTCAGGCCCTAATCTGGTTCCGGCACGGCACGCAGAGCCTTTGGTTAATTCCTCTTCCTGGTGGGAAATGAGAGTTAAATTTGCCCGTCCAGACACCTCCAGCTAGTCTCTCATTGGTTCTCCCTATTCCTGTTCATCTTCCACAGAAATTGCAAACTGGGCCAAACAGGAGGTTAAAGGCACTGACTCTCCAAGTCAGGAGAGTGTTAGTAAAGCGTCTGGAATGTTGCACCCGAGTACCAGGGGTCGAAAACTGAGACATATTTGAACACGTCTCCCGATCACACGGTTGATCATACTCTGGGTTCCACATGCATGTTTTAGCTGAAGGAAGAATCCCTTAAACCTGGAGAGTTGAGACCCGTGGAATGGGTACCATGCAATATGACTTCAAAGGGTCTTCATTTGCTCACTGAACCTCTCCAATCCTATCACTGCTGCGTTTATGCCCCTGTACACACGCTTGATTCTCTTTCGGAGACATAGCAATCCATAGGTTTTAAGATACTTACTAGTCAGGTACATTCTTAGGCGTTTAATATGGGGTGTTGAGTCCATTTCGTTGAGCAAGGAGTAGCACTTGTCTATTCCATATTTGGCTTAAGGAACTTTATCTGTGCTCATTTCAATCTCTGGTTTTAGGCAGCACCCCAACTCACCTTTCCCCTTAGCAAGCATAAGTTGGTTTTCTAAATTTGAGACCCTGTTCTGTTTTGTAATTCAGTTCCTGTGTAGCCAAGTTTACATTCCGTGTATTAGTGATATCTTATGATGTTTCTTTTTCTGTGTGACTTATTTCAGTTAGAATCATCATACCTGAGTCCACTCATTATGCTGCTACGGGCCTGATGACATAGATTTCATTGCTGAGTGATATTGCATTGTACGTAAGTACCACAACTTCTTTATCCATTATTCACTTTCTGCGATATTGAACTTGTACCGTAAACGAGGTTCTTGTAAACAGAGCCGTCCCAAACTTTGGGGTGGCTGTGTCTTTTTTACTTTAATTTCCCTAAGCTATAGGACCATAAGTGGAAGTGCTGTAGGCTCTGTTGCTTTGTTTTTTAGATGTTTCAGGAAACACCATACACTTCTCCCGAGTGGCTGTTGGCAATTTACATCCCGCCCATCAGCATAACAAGGCTCCCAGTTCTCCATGGCCTGTCCTGCCTTTCTGGATTTTACACTTTTTTCAGATGGCCCTTTTGACCGGGGGGAAGTGAGACTTCATTGTAGTGCAGATATCCTTTGCAAGCTTGCTTGGTTGGCCAAAAAGTGCGTATGCGTTTTTTCCTGAATATATTCAGGAAAAAACGCATATGCCCTTTTTGGCCAAGTGCATCATTGTGGACGTTCTGCCTCTTTTCCTATGCTTTAACTGCCATTCCAGTCTACCTCCTGAAATCGGTTTCCTGCAATTCTGCCCCGCTTTCAAGTCCTCTTGGCAGCCTTACTTCAGTATATTTTTGGACGATAGCTGTCATTTATAACTCTGCAGGTTTGTGAATTACAGTGCCCCTGAGCTCCTTTCTTCAACTCGCTTTCTTGTGAGCTGGCTGCAACACCACAGTATTGCTTCAGGCCATAATCAGGTTCTGGCATGGCACGCTGAGCCTTTGGTTAATTCCTCTTCCTGGTGGGAAATGAGAGTTAAATTTGCCTGTCAAGACACCTCCAGCTAGTCTCTCATTGGTTCTCCCTATTCCTGTTCATCTTCCACAGAAATTGCAAACTGGGCCAAACAGGAGGTTAAAGGCACTGACTCTCCAAGTCGGGAGAGTGTTAGTAAAGCGTCTGGAATGTTGCAGCCGAGTACCAGGGGACGAGAATTGACTCATATTTGAACACGTCTCCCGATCACATGGTTGATCATACTCTGGGTTCCACATGCATGTTTTAGCTGAAGGAAGAATCCCTTAAACCTGGAGAGTTGAGACCCGTGGAATGGGTACCATGCAATATGACTTCAAAGGGTCTTCATTTGCTCACCGAACCTCTCCAATCCTATCACTGCTGCGTTTATGCCCCTGTACACATGCTTGTTTCTCTTTCTGAGACATAGCAATCCATAGGTTTTAAGATACTTACTAGTCAGGTGCATTCTGAGGCGTTTTATATAGGGTGTTGAGCCCATTTCGTTGAGCAAGGAGTAGCTCTTGTCTATTCCATATTTGGCTTAAGGAACTTTATCTGTGCTCATTTCAATCTCTGGTTTTAGGCAGCACCCCAACTCACCTTTACCCTTAGCAAGCATAAGTTGGTTTTCTAAATTTGAGACCCTGTTCTGTTTTGTAATTCAGTTCCTGTGTAGCCAAGTTTACATTCCGTGTATTAGTGATATCTTATGATGTTTCTTTTTCTGTGTGACTTATTTCAGTTAGAATCATCATACCTTAATCCACTCATTATGCTGCTACGGGCCTGATGACATAGATTTCATTGCTGATTGATATTGCATTGTACGTAAGTACCACAACTTCTTTATCCATTATTCACTTTCTGCGATATTGAACTTGTACCATAAACGAGGTTCTTGTAAACAGAGCCATCCCAAACTTTGGGGTGGCTGTGTCTTTTTTATTTTAATTTCCCTAAGCTATAGGACCATAAGTGGAAGTGCCCTAGGCTCTGTTGCTTTGTTTTTTAGATGTTTCAGGAAACAGCATACACTTCTCCTGAGTGGCTGTTGGCAATTTACATCCCGCCCATCAGCATAACAAGGCTCCCAGTTCTCCATGGCCTGTCCTGCCTTCTGGATTTTACACTTTTTTCAGATGGCCCTTTTGACCGGGGGGAAGTGAGACTTCATTGTAGTGCAGATTTCCTTTGCAAGCTTGCTTGGTTGGCCAAAAAGGGCGTATGCGTTTTTTCCTGAATATATTCAGGAAAAAACGCATACGCCCTTTTTGGCCAAGTGCATCATTGTGGACGTTCTGCCTCTTTTCCTATGCTTTAACTGCAATTCCAGTCTACCTCCTGAAATCGGTTTCCTGCAATTCTGCCCCGCTTTCAAGTCCTCTTGGCAGCCTTACTTCAGTATATTTTTGGACGATAGCTGTCATTTATAACTCTGCAGGTTTGTGAATTACAGTGCCTCTGAGCTCCTTTCTTCAACTCGCTTTCTTGTGAGCTGGCCGCAACACCGCAGGATTGCCTCAGGCCCTAATCTGGTTCCGGCACGGCACGCTGAGCCTTTGGTTAATTCCTCTTCCTGGTGGGAAATGAGAGTTAAATTTGCCCGTCCAGACACCTCCAGCTAGTCTCTCATTGGTTCTCCCTATTCCTCTTCATCTTCCACAGAAATTGCAAACTGGGCCAAACAGGAGGTTAAAGGCACTGACTCTCCAAGTCGGGAGAGTGTTAGTAAAGCGTCTGGAATGTTGCACCCGAGTACCAGGGGTCGAAAACTGAGACATATTTGAACACGTCTCCCGATCACACGGTTGATCATACTCTGGGTTCCACATGCATGTTTTAGCTGAAGGAAGAATCCCTTAAAACTGGAGAGTTGAGACCCGTGGAATTGGTACCATGCAATATGACTTCAAAGGGTCTTCATTTGCTCACTGAACCTCTCCAATCCTATCACTGCTGCGTTTATGCCCCTGTACACACGCTTGATTCTCTTTCGGAGACATAGCAATCCATAGGTTTTAAGATACTTACTAGTCAGGTACATTCTTAGGCGTTTAATATGGGGTGTTGAGCCCATTTCGTTGAGAAGGAGTAGCTCTTGTCTATTCCATATTTGGCTTAAGCAACTTTATCTGTGCTCATTTCAATCTCTGGTTTTAGGCAGCACCCCAACTCACCTTTCCCCTTAAGCAAGCATAAGTTGGTTTTCTAAATTTGAGACCCTGTTCTGTTTTGTAATTCAGTTCCTGTGTAGCCAAGTTTACATTCCGTGTATTAGTGATATCTTATGATGTTTCTTTTTCTGTGTGACTTATTTCAGTTAGAATCATCATACCTGAGTCCACTCATTATGCTGCTACGGGCCTGATGACATAGATTTCATTGCTGAGTGATATTGCATTGTACGTAAGTACCACAACTTCTTTATCCATTATTCACTTTCTGCGATATTGAACTTGTACCGTAAACGAGGTTCTTGTAAACAGAGCCGTCCCAAACTTTGGGGTGGCTGTGTCTTTTTTACTTTAATTTCCCTAAGCTATAGGACCATAAGTGGAAGTGCTGTAGGCTCTGTTGCTTTGTTTTTTAGATGTTTCAGGAAACACCATACACTTCTCCCGAGTGGCTGTTGGCAATTTACATCCCGCCCATCAGCATAACAAGGCTCCCAGTTCTCCATGGCCTGTCCTGCCTTTCTGGATTTTACACTTTTTTCAGATGGCCCTTTTGATCGGGGGGAAGTGAGACTTCATTGTAGTGCAGATTTCCTTTGCAAGCTTGCTTGGTTGGCCAAAAAGTGCGTATGCGTTTTTTCCTGAATATATTCAGGAAAAAACGCATATGCCCTTTTTGGCCAAGTGCATCATTGTGGACGTTCTGCCTCTTTTCCTATGCTTTAACTGCCATTCCAGTCTACCTCCTGAAATCGGTTTCCTGCAATTCTGCCCCGCTTTCAAGTCCTCTTGGCAGCCTTACTTCAGTATATTTTTGGACGATAGCTGTCATTTATAACTCTGCAGGTTTGTGAATTACAGTGCCCCTGAGCTCCTTTCTTCAACTCGCTTTCTTGTGAGCTGGCTGCAACACCACAGTATTGCTTCAGGCCATAATCAGGTTCTGGCATGGCACGCTGAGCCTTTGGTTAATTCCTCTTCCTGGTGGGAAATGAGAGTTAAATTTGCCTGTCAAGACACCTCCAGCTAGTCTCTCATTGGTTCTCCCTATTCCTGTTCATCTTCCACAGAAATTGCAAACTGGGCCAAACAGGAGGTTAAAGGCACTGACTCTCCAAGTCGGGAGAGTGTTAGTAAAGCGTCTGGAATGTTGCAGCCGAGTACCAGGGGACGAGAATTGACTCATATTTGAACACGTCTCCCGATCACATGGTTGATCATACTCTGGGTTCCACATGCATGTTTTAGCTGAAGGAAGAATCCCTTAAACCTGGAGAGTTGAGACCCGTGGAATGGGTACCATGCAATATGACTTCAAAGGGTCTTCATTTGCTCACCGAACCTCTCCAATCCTATCACTGCTGCGTTTATGCCCCTGTACACATGCTTGTTTCTCTTTCTGAGACATAGCAATCCATAGGTTTTAAGATACTTACTAGTCAGGTGCATTCTGAGGCGTTTTATATAGGGTGTTGAGCCCATTTCGTTGAGCAAGGAGTAGCTCTTGTCTATTCCATATTTGGCTTAAGGAACTTTATCTGTGCTCATTTCAATCTCTGGTTTTAGGCAGCACCCCAACTCACCTTTACCCTTAGCAAGCATAAGTTGGTTTTCTAAATTTGAGACCCTGTTCTGTTTTGTAATTCAGTTCCTGTGTAGCCAAGTTTACATTCCGTGTATTAGTGATATCTTATGATGTTTCTTTTTCTGTGTGACTTATTTCAGTTAGAATCATCATACCTGAATCCACTCATTATGCTGCTACGGGCCTGATGACATAGATTTCATTGCTGATTGATATTGCATTGTACGTAAGTACCACAACTTCTTTATCCATTATTCACTTTCTGCGATATTGAACTTGTACCATAAACGAGGTTCTTGTAAACAGAGCCATCCCAAACTTTGGGGTGGCTGTGTCTTTTTTATTTTAATTTCCCTAAGCTATAGGACCATAAGTGGAAGTGCCCTAGGCTCTGTTGCTTTGTTTTTTAGATGTTTCAGGAAACAGCATACACTTCTCCTGAGTGGCTGTTGGCAATTTACATCCCGCCCATCAGCATAACAAGGCTCCCAGTTCTCCATGGCCTGTCCTGCCTTCTGGATTTTACACTTTTTTCAGATGGCCCTTTTGACCGGGGGGAAGTGAGACTTCATTGTAGTGCAGATTTCCTTTGCAAGCTTGCTTGGTTGGCCAAAAAGGGCGTATGCGTTTTTTCCTGAATATATTCAGGAAAAAACGCATACGCCCGTTTTGGCCAAGTGCATCATTGTGGACGTTCTGCCTCTTTTCCTATGCTTTAACTGCAATTCCAGTCTACCTCCTGAAATCGGTTTCCTGCAATTCTGCCCCGCTTTCAAGTCCTCTTGGCAGCCTTACTTCAGTATATTTTTGGACGATAGCTGTCATTTATAACTCTGCAGGTTTGTGAATTACAGTGCCTCTGAGCTCCTTTCTTCAACTCGCTTTCTTGTGAGCTGGCCGCAACACCGCAGGATTGCCTCAGGCCCTAATCTGGTTCCGGCACGGCACGCTGAGCCTTTGGTTAATTCCTCTTCCTGGTGGGAAATGAGAGTTAAATTTGCCCGTCCAGACACCTCCAGCTAGTCTCTCATTGGTTCTCCCTATTCCTCTTCATCTTCCACAGAAATTGCAAACTGGGCCAAACAGGAGGTTAAAGGCACTGACTCTCCAAGTCGGGAGAGTGTTAGTAAAGCGTCTGGAATGTTGCACCCGAGTACCAGGGGTCGAAAACTGAGACATATTTGAACACGTCTCCCGATCACACGGTTGATCATACTCTGGGTTCCACATGCATGTTTTAGCTGAAGGAAGAATCCCTTAAACCTGGAGAGTTGAGACCCGTGGAATGGGTACCATGCAATATGACTTCAAAGGGTCTTCATTTGCTCACCGAACCTCTCCAATCCTATCACTGCTGCGTTTATGCCCCTGTACACACGCTTGTTTCTCTTTCGGAGACATAGCAATCCATAGGTTTTAAGATACTTACTAGTCAGGTACATTCTTAGGCGTTTAATATGGGGTGTTGAGCCCATTTCGTTGAGCAAGGAGTAGCTCTTGTCTATTCCATATTTGGCTTAAGGAACTTTATCTGTGCTCATTTCAATCTCTGGTTTTAGGCAGCACCCCAACTCACCTTTCCCATTAGCAAGCATAAGTTGGTTTTCTAAATTTGAGACCCTGTTCTGTTTTGTAATTCAGTTCCTGTGTAGCCAAGTTTACATTCCGTGTATTAGTGATATCTTATGATGTTTCTTTTTCTGTGTGACTTATTTCAGTTAGAATCATCATACCTGGATCCACTCATTATGCTGCTACGGGCCTGATGACATAGATTTCTTTGCTGAGTGATATTGCATTGTACGTAAGTACCACAACTTCTTTATCCATTACTCACTTTCTGCGATATTGAACTTGTACCGTAAACGAGGTTCTTGTAAACAGAGCCGTCCCAAACTTTGGGGTGGCTGTGTCTTTTTTATTTTAATTTCCCTAAGCTATAGGACCATAAGTGGAAGTGCCCTAGGCTCTGTTGCTTTGTTTTTTAGATGTTTCAGGAAACACCATACACTTCTCCCGAGTGGCTGTTGGCAATTTACATCCCGCTCTCAGCATAACAAGGCTCCCAGTTCTCCATGGCCTGTCCTGCCTTCTGGATTTTACACTTTTTTCAGATGGCCCTTTTGACCGGGGGGAAGTGAGACTTCATTGTAGTGCAGATTTCCTTTGCAAGCTTGCTTGGTTATCCAAAAAGGGCGTATGCGTTTTTTCCTGAATATATTCAGGAAAAATCGCATACGCCCTTTTTGGCCAAGTGCATCATTGTGGACGTTCTGTCTCTTTTCCTATGCTTTAAATGCAATTCCAGTCTACCTCCTGAAATCGGTTTCCTGCAATTCTGCCCCGCTTTCAAGTCCTCTTGGCAGCCTTACTTCAGTATATTTTTGGACGAGAGCTGTCATTTATAACTCTGCATGTTTGTGAATTACAGTGCCCCTGAGCTCCTTTCTTCAACTCGCTTTCTTGTGAGCTGGCCGCAACACCGCAGGATTGCTTCAGGCCCTAATCTGGTTCCGGCACGGCACGCTGAGCCTTTGGTTAATTCCTCTTCCTGGTGGGAAATGAGAGTTAAATTTGCCCGTCCAGACACCTCCAGCTAGTCTCTCATTGGTTCTCCCTATTCCTGTTCATCTTCCGCAGAAATTGCAAACTGTGCCAAACAGGAGGTTAAAGGCACTGACTCTCCAAGTCAGGAGAGTGTTAATAAAGCGTCTGGAATGTTGCACCCGAGTACCAGGGGACGAAAACTGAGACATATTTGAAAACGTCTCCCTATCACACGGTTGATCATACTCTGGGTTCCACATGCATGTTTTAGCTGAAGGAAGAATCCCTTAAACCTGGAGAGTTGAGACCCGTGGAATGGGTACCATGCAATATGAGTTTAAAGGGTCTTCATTTGCTCACCGAACCTCTCCAATCCTATCACTGCTGCGTTTATGTCCCTGTACACACGTTAAATTCTCTTTTGGAGACATAGCGATCCATATGTTTTAAGATACTTACTAGTCAGGTACATTCTTAGGCATTTAAAATGGGGTGTTGAGTCCATTTCGTTGAGCAAGGAGTAGCTCTTGTCGATTACATATTTGGCTTAAGGAACTTTATCTGTGCTCATTTCAATCTCTGGTTTTATGCAGCACCCCAACTCACCTTTCCCCTTAAGCAAGCATACGTTGGTTTTCTAAATTTGAGACCCTGTTCTGTTTTGTAATCCGGTTCCTGTGTAGGCAAGATGACATTCCATTTATTAGTGATATCTTATGATGTTTCTTTTTCTGTGTGACTTATTTCAGTTAGACTCATCATACCTGAATCCACTCATTATGCTGCTACGGGCCTGATGACATAGATTTCATTGCTGAGTGATATTGCACTGTGCGTAAATACAACAACTTCTTTATCCATTACTCAATTTCTGCGATATTGAACTTGTACCGTAAACGAGGTTCTTGTAAACAGAACCGTCCCAAATTTTGGGGTGGCTGTGTCTTTTTCATTTTAATTTCCCTAAGCTATAGGACCATAAGTGGAAGTGCCCTAGGCTCTGTTGCTTTGTTTTTTAGATGTTTCAGGAAACACCATACACTTCTCCCGAGTGGCTGGTGGCAATTTACATCCCGCCCATCAGCATAACAAGGCTCCCAGTTCTCCATGGCCTGTCCTGCCTTTCTGGATTTTACACTGTTTTCAGATGGCCCTTTTGACCGGGGGGAAGTGAGACTTCATTGTAGTGCAGATTTCCTTTGCAAGCTTGCTTGGTTGGCCAAAAAGGGCGTATGCATTTTTTCCTGAATATATTCAGGAAAAAACGCATATGCCCATTTTGTCCAAGTGCATCATTGTGGACGTTCTGCCTCTTTTCCTCTGCTTTAAATGCAATTCCAGTCTACCTCCTAAAATCGGTTTCTTGCAATTCTGCCCCGCATTCAAGTCCTCTTGGCAGCCTTACTTCAGTATATTTTTGACGATAGCTGTCATTTATAACTCTGCAGGTTTGTGAACTACAGTGCCCCTGAGCTCCTTTCTTCACCTCGCTTTCTTGTGAGCTGGCTGCAACACCGCAGGATTGCTTCAGGCCCTAATCTGGTTCCGGCACGGCACGCTGAGCCTTTGGTTAATTCCTCTTCCTCGTGGGAAATGAGAGTTAAGTTTGTCCGTCCAGACACCTCCAGCTAGTCTCTCATTGGTTCTCCCTATTCCTGTTCATCTTCCACAGAAATTGCAAACTGGGCCAAACAGGAGGTTAAAGGCACTGACTCTCCAAGTCGGGAGAGTGTTAGTAAAGCGTCTGGAATGTTGCACCCGAGTACCAGGGGTCGAAAACTGAGACATATTTGAACACGTCTCCCGATCACACGGTTGATCATACTCTGGGTTCCACATGCATGTTTTAGCTGAAGGAAGAATCCCTTAAACCTGGAGAGTTGAGACCCGTGGAATGGGTACCATGCAATATGACTTCAAAGGGTCTTCATTTTCTCACCGAACCTCTCCAATCCTATCACTGCTGCGTTTATGCCCCTGTACACACGCTTGTTTCTCTTTCGGAGACATAGCAATCCATAGGTTTTAAGATACTTACTAGTCAGGTGCATTCTTATGCGTTTAATATGGGGTGTTGAGCCCATTTCGTTGAGCAAGGAGTAGCTCTTGTCTATTCCATATTTGGCTTAAGGAACTTTATCTGTGCTCATTTCAATCTCTGGTTTTAGGCAGCACCCCAACTCACCTTTCCCATTAGCAAGCATAAGTTGGTTTTCTAAATTTGAGACCCTGTTCTGTTTTGTAATTCAGTTCCTGTGTAGCCAAGTTTACATTCCGTGTATTAGTGATATCTTATGATGTTTCTTTTTCTGTGTGACTTATTTCAGTTAGAATCATCATACCTGAATCCACTCATTATGCTGCTACGGGCCTGATGACATAGATTTCATTGCTGAGTGATATTGCATTGTACGTAAGTACCACAACTTCTTTATCCATTACTCACTTTCTGCGATATTGAACTTGTACCGTAAATGAGGTTCTTGTAAACAGAGCCGTCCCAAACTTTGGGGTGGCTGTGTCTTTTTGATTTTAATTTCCCTAAGCTATAGGACCATAAGTGGAAATGCCCTAGGCGCTGTTGCTTTGTTTTTTAGATGTTTCAGGAAACACCATACACTTCTCCCGAGTGGCTGTTGGCAATTTACATCCCGCCCATCAGCATAACAAGGCTCCCAGTTCTCCATGGCCTGTCCTGCCTTTCTGGATTTTACACTTTTTTCAGATGGCCCTTTTGACCGGGGGGAAGTGAGACTTCATTGTAGTGCAGATTTCCTTTGCAAGCTTGCTTGGTTGGCCAAAAAGGGCGTATGTGTTTTTTCCTGAATATATTCAGGAAAAAACGCATACGCCCTTTTTGGCCAAGTGCATCATTGTGGACGTTCTGCCTCTTTTCCTATGCTTTCAATGCAATTCCAGTCTACCTCCTGAAATGGGTTTCCTGCAATTCTGCCCCGCTTTCAAGTCCTCTTGGCAGCCTTACTTCAGTATATTTTTGGACGACAGCTGTCATTTATAACTCTGCAGGTTTGTGAATTACAGTGCCCCTGAGCTCCTTTCTTCAACTCGCTTTCTTGTGACCTGGCCGCAACACCGCAGGATTGCTTCAGGCCCTAATCTGGTTCCGGCACGGCACGCTGAGCCTTTGGTTAATTCCTCTTCCTGGTGGGAAATGAGAGTTAAATTTGCCCGTCCAGACACCTCCAGTTAGTCTCTCATTGGTTCTCCCTATTCTTGTTCATCTTCCGCAGAAATTGCAAACTGGGCCAAACAGGAGGTTAAAGGCACTGACTCTCCAAGTCGGGAGAGTGTTAGTAAAGCGTCTGGAATGTTGCACCCGAGTACCAGGGGACGAGAACTGAGACATATTTGAACACGTCTCCCGATCACACGGTGGATCATACTCTGGGTTCCACATGCATGTTTTAGCTGAAGGAAGAATCCCTTAAACCTGGAGAGTTGAGACCCGTGGAATGGGTACCATGCAATATGACTTCAAAGGGTCTTCATTTGCTCACTGAACCTCTCCAATCCTATCACTGCTGCGTTTATGCCCCTGTACACACGCTTGATTCTCTTTCGGAGACATAGCAATCCATAGGTTTTAAGATACTTACTAGTCAGGTACATTCTTAGGCGTTTAATATGGGGTGTTGAGCCCATTTCGTTGAGAAGGAGTAGCTCTTGTCTATTCCATATTTGGCTTAAGGAACCTTATCTGTGCTCATTTCAATCTCTGGTTTTAGGCAGCACCCCAACTCACCTTTCCCCTTAAGCAAGCATAAGTTGGTTTTCTAAATTTGAGACCCTGTTCTGTTTTGTAATTCAGTTCCTGTGTAGCCAAGTTTACATTCCGTATATTAGTGATATCTTATCATGTTTCTTTTTCTGTGTGACTTATTTCAGTTAGAATCATCATACCTGAGTCCACTCATTATGCTGCTATGGGCCTGATGACATAGATTTCATTGCTGAGTGATATTGCATTGTACGTAAGTACCACAACTTCTTTATGCATTATTCACTTTCTGCGATATTGAACTTGTACCGTAAACGAGGTTCTTGTAAACAGAGCCGTCCCAAACTTTGGGGTGGCTGTGTCTTTTTTACTTTAATTTCCCTAAGCTATAGGACCATAAGTGGAAGTGCTGTAGGCTCTGTTGCTTTGTTTTTTAGATGTTTCAGGAAACACCATACACTTCTCCCGAGTGGCTGTTGGCAATTTACATCCCGCCCATCAGCATAACAAGGCTCCCAGTTCTCCATGGCCTGTCCTGCCTTTCTGGATTTTACACTTTTTTCAGATGGCCCTTTTGACCGGGGGGAAGTGAGACTTCATTGTAGTGCAGATTTCCTTTGCAAGCTTGCTTGGTTGGCCAAAAAGGGCGTATGCGTTTTTTCCTGAATATATTCAGGAAAAAACGCATACGCCCTTTTTGGCCAAGTGCATCATTGTGGACTTTCTGCCTCTTTTCCTATGCTTTAACTGCCATTCCAGTCTACCTCCTGAAATCGGTTTCCTGCAATTCTGCCCCGCTTTCAAGTCCTCTTGGCAGCCTTACTTCAGTATATTTTTGGACGATAGCTGTCATTTATAACTCTGCAGGTTTGTGAATTACAGTGCCCCTGAGCTCCTTTCTTCAACTCGCTTTCTTGTGAGCTGGCTGCAACACCACAGTATTGCTTCAGGCCATAATCTGGTTCTGGCATGGCACGCTGAGCCTTTGGTTAATTCCTCTTCCTGGTGGGAAATGAGAGTTAAGTTTGCCTGTCAAGACACCTCCAGCTAGTCTCTCATTGGTTCTCCCTATTCCTGTTCATCTTCCACAGAAATTGCAAACTGGGCCAAACAGGAGGTTAAAGGCACTGACTCTCCAAGTCGGGAGAGTGTTAGTAAAGCGTCTGGAATGTTGCACCCGAGTACCAGCGGTCGAAAACTGAGACATATTTGAACACGTCTCCCGATCACACGGTTGATCATACTCTGGGTTCCACATGCATGTTTTAGCTGAAGGAAGAATCCCTTAAACCTGGAGAGTTGAGACCCGTGGAATGGGTACCATGCAATATGACTTCAAAGGGTCTTCATTTTCTCACCGAACCTCTCCAATCCTATCACTGCTGCGTTTATGCCCCTGTACACACGCTTGTTTCTCTTTCGGAGACATAGCAATCCATAGGTTTTAAGATACTTACTAGTCAGGTACATTCTTAGGCATTTAATATGGGGTGTTGAGCCCATTTCGTTGAGCAAGGAGTAGCTCTTGTCTATACCATATTTGGCTTAAGGAACTTTATCTGTGCTCATTTCAATCTCTGGTTTTAGGCAGCACCCCAACTCACCTTTCCCATTAGCAAGCATAAGTTGGTTTTCTAAATTTGAGACCCTGTTCTGTTTTGTAATTCAGTTCCTGTGTAGCCAAGTTTACATTCCGTGTATTAGTGATATCTTATGATGTTTCTTTTTCTGTGTGACTTATTTCAGTTAGAATCATCATACCTGGATCCACTCATTATGCTGCTACGGGCCTGATGACATAGATTTCATTGCTGAGTGATATTGCATTGTACGTAAGTACCACAACTTCTTTATCCATTACTCACTTTCTGCGATATTGAACTTGTATCGTAAACGAGTTTCTTGTAAACAGAGCCGTCCCAAACTTTGCGGTGGCTGTGTCTTTTTGATTTTAATTTCCCTAAGCTATAGGACCATAAGTGGAAGTGCCCTAGGCTCTGTTGCTTTGTTTTTTAGATGTTTCAGGAAACACCATACACTTCTCCCAAGTGGCTGTTGGCAATTTACATCCCGCCCATCAGCATAACAAGGCTCCCAGTTCTCCATGGCCTGTCCTGCCTTTCTGGATTTTACACTTTTTTCAGATGGCCCTTTTGACCGGGGGGAAGTGAGACTTCATTGTAGTGCAGATTTCCTTTGCAAGCTTGCTTGGTTGGCCAAAAAGGGCGTATGCGTTTTTTCCTGAATATATTCAGGAAAAAACGCATACGCCCTTTTTGGCCAAGTGCATCATTGTGGACGTTCTGCCTCTTTTCCTATGCTTTCAATGCAATTCCAGTCTACCTCCTGAAATGGGTTTCCTGCAATTCTGCCCCGCTTTCAAGTCCTCTTGGCAGCCTTACTTCAGTATATTTTTGGACGACAGCTGTCATTTATAACTCTGCAGGTTTGTGAATTACAGTGCCCCTGAGCTCCTTTCTTCAACTCGCTTTCTTGTGACCTGGCCGCAACACCGCAGGATTGCTTCAGGCCCTAATCTGGTTCCGGCACGGCACGCTGAGCCTTTGGTTAATTCCTCTTCCTGGTGGGAAATGAGAGTTAAATTTGTCCGTCCAGACACCTCCAGCTAGTCTCTCATTGGTTCTCCCTATTCCTGTTCATCTTCCACAGAAATTGCAAACTGGGCCAAACAGGAGGTTAAAGGCACTGACTCTCCAAGTCGGGAGAGTGTTAGTAAAGCGTCTCGAATGTTGCACCCGAGAGCCAGGGGTCGAAAACTGAGACATATTTGAACACGTCTCCCGATCACACGGTTGATCATACTCTGGGTTCCACATGCATGTTTTAGCTGAAGGAAGAATCCCTTAAACCTGGAGAGTTGAGACCCGTGGAATGGGTACCATGCAATGTGACTTCAAAGGGTCTTCATTTGCTCACCGAACCTCTCCAATCCTATCACTGCTGCGTTTATGCCCCTGTACACATGCTTGTTTCTCTTTCGGAGACATAGCAATCCATAGGTTTTAAGATACTTACTAGTCAGGTACATTCTTAGGCGTTTAATATGGGGTGTTGAGCCCATTTCGTTGAGCAAGGAGTAGCTCTTGTCTATTCCATATTTGGCTTAAGGAACTTTATCTGCGCTCATTTCAATCTCTGGTTTTAGGCAGCACCCCAACTCACCTTTCCCATTAGCAAGCATAAGTTGGTTTTCTAAATTTGAGACCCTGTTCTGTTTTGTAATTCAGTTCCTGTGTAGCCAAGTTTACATTCCGTGTATTAGTGATATCTTATGATGTTTCTTTTTCTGTGTGACTTATTTCAGTTAGAATCATCATACCTGGATCCACTCATTATGCTGCTACGGGCCTGATGACATAGATTTCATTGCTGAGTGATATTGCATTGTACGTAAGTACCACAACTTCTTTATCCATTACTCACTTTCTGCGATATTGAACTTGTACCGTAAACGAGGTTCTTGTAAACAGAGCCGTCCCAAACTTTGGGATGGCTGTGTCTTTTTGATTTTAATTTCCCTAAGCTATAGGACCATAAGTGGAAGTGCCCTAGGCTCTGTTGCTTTGTTTTTTAGATGTTTCAGGAAACACCATACACTTCTCCCGAGTGGCTCTTGGCAATTTACATCCCGCCCATCAGCATAACAAGGCTCCCAGTTCTCCATGGCCTGTCCTGCCTTCTGGATTTTATACTTTTTTCAGATGGCCCTTTTGACCGGGGGAAGTGAGACTTCATTGTAGTCCAGATTTCCTTTGCAAGCTTGCTTGGTTGGCCAAAAAGGGCGTATGCGTTTTTTCCTGAATATATTCAGGAAAAAACGCATACGCCCTTTTTGGCCAAGTGCATCATTGTGGACGTTCTGCCTCTTTTCCTATGCTTTAAATGCAATTCCAGTCTACCTCCTGAAATCGGTTTCCTGCAATTCTGCCCCGCTTTCAAGTCCTCTTGGCAGCCTTACTTCAGTATATTTTTGGACGATAGCTGTCATTTATAACTCTGCAGGTTTGTGAATTACAGTGCCCCTGAGCTCCTTTCTTCAACTCGCTTTCTTGTGACCTGGCCGCAACACCGCAGGATTGCTTCAGGCCCTAATCTGGTTCCGGCACGGCACGCTGAGCCTTTGGTTAATTCCTCTTCCTGGTGGGAAATGAGAGTTAAATTTGCCCGTCCAGACACCTCCAGTTAGTCTCTCATTGGTTCTCCCTATTCCTGTTCATCTTCCGCAGAAATTGCAAACTGGGCCAAACAGGAGGTTAAAGGCACTGACTCTCGAAGTCGGGAGAGTGTTAGTAAAGCGTCTGGAATGTTGCACCCGAGTACCAGGGGACGAGAACTGAGACATATTTGAACACGTCTCCCGATCACACGGTGGATCATACTCTGGGTTCCACATGCATGTTTTAGCTGAAGGAAGAATCCCTTAAACCTGGAGAGTTGAGACCCGTGGAATGGGTACCATGCAATATGACTTCAAAGGGTCTTCATTTGCTCACTGAACCTCTCCAATCCTATCACTGCTGCGTTTATGCCCCTGTACACACGCTTGATTCTCTTTCGGAGACATAGCAATCCATAGGTTTTAAGATACTTACTAGTCAGGTACATTCTTAGGCGTTTAATATGGGATGTTGAGCCCATTTCGTTGAGCAAGGAGTAGCTCTTGTCTATTCCATATTTGGCTTAAGGAACTTTATCTGCGCTCATTTCAATCTCTGGTTTTAGGCAGCACCCCAACTCACCTTTCCCCTTAGCAAGCATAAGCTGGTTTTCTAAATTTGAGACCCTGTTCTGTTTTGTATTTCAGTTCCTGTGTAGCCAAGTGTACATTCCGTGTATTAGTGATATCTTATGATGTTTCTTTTTCTGTGTGACTTATTTCAGTTAGAATCATCATACCTGGATCCACTCATTATGCTGCTACGGGCCTGATGACATAGATTTCATTGCTGAGTGATATTGCATTGTACGTAAGTACCACAACTTCTTTATCCATTACTCACTTTCTGCGATATTGAACTTGTACCGTAAATGAGGTTCTTGTAAACAGAGCCGTCCCAAACTTTGGGGTGGCTGTGTCTTTTTGATTTTAATTTCCCTAAGCTATAGGACCATAAGTGGAAATGCCCTAGGCGCTGTTGCTTTGTTTTTTAGATGTTTCAGGAAACACCATACACTTCTCCCGAGTGGCTGTTGGCAATTTACATCCCGCCCATCAGCATAACAAGGCTCCCAGTTCTCCATGGCCTGTCCTGCCTTTCTGGATTTTACACTTTTTTCAGATGGCCCTTTTGACCGGGGGGAAGTGAGACTTCATTGTAGTGCAGATTTCCTTTGCAAGCTTGCTTGGTTGGCCAAAAAGGGCGTATGTGTTTTTTCCTGAATATATTCAGGAAAAAACGCATACGCCCTTTTTGGCCAAGTGCATCATTGTGGACGTTCTGCCTCTTTTCCTATGCTTTCAATGCAATTCCAGTCTACCTCCTGAAATGGGTTTCCTGCAATTCTGCCCCGCTTTCAAGTCCTCTTGGCAGCCTTACTTCAGTATATTTTTGGACGACAGCTGTCATTTATAACTCTGCAGGTTTGTGAATTACAGTGCCCCTGAGCTCCTTTCTTCAACTCGCTTTCTTGTGACCTGGCCGCAACACCGCAGGATTGCTTCAGGCCCTAATCTGGTTCCGGCACGGCACGCTGAGCCTTTGGTTAATTCCTCTTCCTGGTGGGAAATGAGAGTTAAATTTGCCCGTCCAGACACCTCCAGTTAGTCTCTCATTGGTTCTCCCTATTCTTGTTCATCTTCCGCAGAAATTGCAAACTGGGCCAAACAGGAGGTTAAAGGCACTGACTCTCCAAGTCGGGAGAGTGTTAGTAAAGCGTCTGGAATGTTGCACCCGAGTACCAGGGGACGAGAACTGAGACATATTTGAACACGTCTCCCGATCACACGGTGGATCATACTCTGGGTTCCACATGCATGTTTTAGCTGAAGGAAGAATCCCTTAAACCTGGAGAGTTGAGACCCGTGGAATGGGTACCATGCAATATGACTTCAAAGGGTCTTCATTTGCTCACTGAACCTCTCCAATCCTATCACTGCTGCGTTTATGCCCCTGTACACACGCTTGATTCTCTTTCGGAGACATAGCAATCCATAGGTTTTAAGATACTTACTAGTCAGGTGCATTCTTAGGCGTTTAATATGGGGTGTTGAGCCCATTTCGTTGAGAAGGAGTAGCTCTTGTCTATTCCATATTTGGCTTAAGGAACTTTATCTGTGCTCATTTCAATCTCTGGTTTTAGGCAGCACCCCAACTCACCTTTCCCCTTAAGCAAGCATAAGTTGGTTTTCTAAATTTGAGACCCTGTTCTGTTTTGTAATTCAGTTCCTGTGGAGCCAAGTTTACATTCCGTGTATTAGTGATATCTTATGATATTTCTTTTTCTGTGTGACTTATTTCAGTTAGAATCATCATACCTGAGTCCACTCATTATGCTGCTACGGGCCTGATGACATAGATTTCATTGCTGAGTGATATTGCATTATATGTAAGTACCACAACTTCTTTATCCATTATTCACTTTCTGCGATATTGAACTTGTACCGTAAACGAGGTTCTTGTAAACAGAGCCGTCCCAAACTTTGGGGTGGCTGTGTCTTTTTTACTTTAATTTCCCTAAGCTATAGGACCATAAGTGGAAGTGCTGTAGGCTCTGTTGCTTTGTTTTTTAGATGTTTCAGGAAACACCATACACTTCTCCCGAGTGGCTGTTGGCAATTTACATCCCGCCCATCAGCATAACAAGGCTCCCAGTTCTCCATGGCCTGTCCTGCCTTTCTGGATTTTACACTTTTTTCAGATGGCCCTTTTGACCGGGGGGAAGTGAGACTTCATTGTAGTGCAGATTTCCTTTGCAAGCTTGCTTGGTTGGCCAAAAAGGGCGTATGCGTTTTTTCCTGAATATATTCAGGAAAAAACGCATACGCCCTTTTTGGCCAAGTGCATCATTGTGGACGTTCTGCCTCTTTTCCTATGCTTTAACTGCCATTCCAGTCTACCTCCTGAAATCGGTTTCCTGCAATTCTGCCCCGCTTTCAAGTCCTCTTGGCAGCCTTACTTCAGTATATTTTTGGACGACAGCTGTCATTTATAACTCTGCAGGTTTGTGAATTACAGTGCCCCTGAGCTCCTTTCTTCAACTCGCTTTCTTGTGACCTGGCCGCAACACCGCAAGATTGCTTCAGGCCCTAATCTGGTTCCGGCACGGCACGCTGAGCCTTTGGTTAATTCCTCTTCCTGGTGGGAAATGAGAGTTAAATTTGCCCGTCCAGACACCTCCAGCTAGTCTCTCATTGGTTCTCCCTATTCCTCTTCATCTTCCACAGAAATTGCAAACTGGGCCAAACAGGAGGTTAAAGGCACTGACTCTCCAAGTCGGGAGAGTGTTAGTAAAGCGTATGGAATGTTGCACCCGAGTACCAGGGGTCGAAAACTGAGACATATTTGAACACATCTCCCGATCACACGGTTGATCATACTCTGGGTTCCACATGCATGTTTTAGCTGAAGGAAGAATCCCTTAAACCTGGAGAGTTGAGACCCGTGGAATGGGTACCATGCAATATGACTTCAAAGGGTCTTCATTTTCTCACCGAACCTCTCCAATCCTATCACTGCTGCGTTTATGCCCCTGTACACACGCTTGTTTCTCTTTCGGAGACATAGCAATCCATAGGTTTTAAGATACTTACTAGTCAGGTGCATTCTTAGGCGTTTAATATAGGGTGTTGAGACCATTTCGTTGAGCAAGGAGTAGCTCTTGTGTATTCCATATTTGGCTTAAGGAACTTTATCTGTGCTCATTTCAATCTCTGGTTTTAGGCAGCACCCCAACTCATCTTTACCCTTAGCAAGCATAAGTTGGTTTTCTAAATTTGAGACCCTGTTCTGTTTTGTAATTCAGTTCCTGTGTAGCCAAGTTTACATTCCGTGTATTAGTGATATCTTATGATGTTTCTTTTTCTGTGTGACTTATTTCAGTTAGAATCATCATACCTGAATCCACTCATTATGCTGCTACGGGCCTGATGACATAGATTTCATTGCTGAGTGATATTGCATTGTACGTAAGTACCACAACTTCTTTATCCATTATTCACTTTCTGCGATATTGAACTTGTACCATAAACGAGGTTCTTGTAAACAGAGCCGTCCCAAACTTTGGGGTGGCTGTGTCTTTTTTATTTTAATTTCCCTAAGCTATAGGACCATAAGTGGAAGTGCCCTAGGCTCTGTTGCTTTGTTTTTTAGATGTTTCAGGAAACAGCATACACTTCTCCTGAGTGGCTGTTGGCAATTTACATCCCGCCCATCAGCATAACAAGGCTCCCAGTTCTCCATGGCCTGTCCTGCCTTCTGGATTTTACACTTTTTTCAGATGGCCCTTTTGACCGGGGGGAAGTGAGACTTCATTGTAGTGCAGATTTCCTTTGCAAGCTTGCTTGGTTGGCCAAAAAGGGCGTATGCGTTTTTTCCTGAATATATTCAGGAAAAAACGCATACGCCCTTTTTGGCCAAGTGCATCATTGTGGACGTTCTGCCTCTTTTCCTATGCTTTAACTGCCATTCCAGTCTACCTCCTGAAATCGGTTTCCTGCAATTCTGCCCCGCTTTCAAGTCCTCTTGGCAGCCTTACTTCAGTATATTTTTGGACGACAGCTGTCATTTATAACTCTGCAGGTTTGTGAATTACAGTGCCCCTGAGCTCCTTTCTTCAACTCGCTTTCTTGTGACCTGGCCGCAACACCGCAAGATTGCTTCAGGCCCTAATCTGGTTCCGGCACGGCACGCTGAGCCTTTGGTTAATTCCTCTTCCTGGTGGGAAATGAGAGTTAAATTTGCCCGTCCAGACACCTCCAGCTAGTCTCTCATTGGTTCTCCCTATTCCTCTTCATCTTCCACAGAAATTGCAAACTGGGCCAAACAGGAGGTTAAAGGCACTGACTCTCCAAGTCGGGAGAGTGTTAGTAAAGCGTATGGAATGTTGCACCCGAGTACCAGGGGTCGAAAACTGAGACATATTTGAACACATCTCCCGATCACACGGTTGATCATACTCTGGGTTCCACATGCATGTTTTAGCTGAAGGAAGAATCCCTTAAACCTGGAGAGTTGAGACCCGTGGAATGGGTACCATGCAATATGACTTCAAAGGGTCTTCATTTTCTCACCGAACCTCTCCAATCCTATCACTGCTGCGTTTATGCCCCTGTACACACGCTTGTTTCTCTTTCGGAGACATAGCAATCCATAGGTTTTAAGATACTTACTAGTCAGGTGCATTCTTAGGCGTTTAATATAGGGTGTTGAGACCATTTCGTTGAGCAAGGAGTAGCTCTTGTGTATTCCATATTTGGCTTAAGGAACTTTATCTGTGCTCATTTCAATCTCTGGTTTTAGGCAGCACCCCAACTCATCTTTACCCTTAGCAAGCATAAGTTGGTTTTCTAAATTTGAGACCCTGTTCTGTTTTGTAATTCAGTTCCTGTGTAGCCAAGTTTACATTCCGTGTATTAGTGATATCTTATGATGTTTCTTTTTCTGTGTGACTTATTTCAGTTAGAATCATCATACCTGAATCCACTCATTATGCTGCTACGGGCCTGATGACATAGATTTCATTGCTGAGTGATATTGCATTGTACGTAAGTACCACAACTTCTTTATCCATTATTCACTTTCTGCGATATTGAACTTGTACCATAAACGAGGTTCTTGTAAACAGAGCCGTCCCAAACTTTGGGGTGGCTGTGTCTTTTTTATTTTAATTTCCCTAAGCTATAGGACCATAAGTGGAAGTGCCCTAGGCTCTGTTGCTTTGTTTTTTAGATGTTTCAGGAAACAGCATACACTTCTCCTGAGTGGCTGTTGGCAATTTACATCCCGCCCATCAGCATAACAAGGCTCCCAGTTCTCCATGGCCTGTCCTGCCTTCTGGATTTTACACTTTTTTCAGATGGCCCTTTTGACCGGGGGGAAGTGAGACTTCATTGTAGTGCAGATTTCCTTTGCAAGCTTGCTTGGTTGGCCAAAAAGGGCGTATGCGTTTTTTCCTGAATATATTCAGGAAAAAACGCATACGCCCTTTTTGGCCAAGTTCATCATTGTGGACGTTCTGCCTCTTTTCCTATGCTTTCAATGCAATTACAGTCTACCTCCTGAAATCGGTTTCCTGCAATTCTGCCCCGCTTTCAAGTCCTCTTGGCAGCCTTACTTCAGTATATTTTTGGACGATAGCTGTCATTTATAACTCTGCAGGTTTGTGAATTACAGTGCCCCTGAGCTCCTTTCTTCAAATCGCTTTCTTGTGAGCTGGCTGCAACACCATAGGATTGCTTCAGGCCATAATCTGGTTCTGGCATGGCACGCTGCGCCTTTGGTTAATTCCTCTTCCTGGTGGGAAATGAGAGTTAAATTTGCTGTCAAGACACCTCCAGCTAGTCTCTCATTGGTTCTCCCTATTCCTGTTCATCTTCCACAGAAATTGCAAACTGGGCCAAACAGGAGGTTAAAGGCACTGACTCTCCAAGTCGGGAGAGTGTTAGTAAAGCGTCTGGAATGTTGCACCCGAGTACCAGGGGTCGAAAACTGAGACATATTTGAACACGTCTCCCGATCACACGGTTGATCATACTCTGGGTTCCACATGCATGTTTTAGCTGAAGGAAGAATCCCTTAAACCTGGAGAGTTGAGACCCGTGGAATGGGTACCATGCAATATGACTTCAAAGGGTCTTCATTTGCTCACCGAACCTCTCCAATCCTATCACTGCTGCGTTTATGCCCCTGTACACATGCTTGTTTCTCTTTCGGAGACATAGCAATCCATAGGTTTTAAGATACTTACTAGTCAGGTACATTCTTAGGCGTTTAATATGGGGTGTTGAGCCCATTTCGTTGAGAAGGAGTAGCTCTTGTCTATTCCATATTTGGCTTAAGGAACTTTATCTGTGCTCATTTCAATCTCTGGTTTTAGGCAGCACCCCAACTCACCTTTCCCCTTAAGCAAGCATAAGTTGGTTTTCTAAATTTGAGACCCTGTTCTGTTTTGTAATTCAGTTCCTGTGTAGCCAAGTTTACATTCCGTGTATTAGTGATATCTTATGATGTTTCTTTTTCTGTGTGACTTATTTCAGTTAGAATCATCATACCTGAGTCCACTCATTATGCTGCTACGGGCCTGATGACATAGATTTCATTGCTGAGTGATATTGCATTGTACGTAAGTACCACAACTTCTTTATCCATTATTCACTTTCTGCGATATTGAACTTGTACCGTAAACGAGGTTCTTGTAAACAGAGCCGTCCCAAACTTTGGGGTGGCTGTGTCTTTTTTACTTTAATTTCCCTAAGCTATAGGACCATAAGTGGATGTGCTGTAGGCTCTGTTGCTTTGTTTTTTAGATGTTTCAGGAAACACCATACACTTCTCCCGAGTGGCTGTTGGCAATTTACATCCCGCCCATCAGCATAACAAGGCTCCCAGTTCTCCATGGCCTGTCCTGCCTTTCTGGATTTTACACTTTTTTCAGATGGCCCTTTTGACCGGGGGGAAGTGAGACTTCATTGTAGTGCAGATTTCCTTTGCAAGCTTGCTTGGTTGGCCAAAAAGGGCGTATGCGTTTTTTCCTGAATATATTCAGGAAAAAACGCATACGCCCTTTTTGGCCAAGTGCATCATTGTGGACGTTCTGCCTCTTTTCCTATGCTTTAACTGCCATTCCAGTCTACCTCCTGAAATCGGTTTCCTGCAATTCTGCCCCGCTTTCAAGTCCTCTTGGCAGCCTTACTTCAGTATATTTTTGGACGATAGCTGTCATTTATAACTCTGCAGGTTTGTGAATTACAGTGCCCCTGAGCTCCTTTCTTCAACTCGCTTTCTTGTGAGCTGGCTGCAACACCACAGTATTGCTTCAGGCCATAATCTGGTTCTGGCATGGCACGCTGAGCCTTTGGTTAATTCCTCTTCCTGGTGGGAAATGAGAGTTAAGTTTGCCTGTCAAGACACCTCCAGCTAGTCTCTCATTGGTTCTCCCTATTCCTGTTCATCTTCCACAGAAATTGCAAACTGGGCCAAACAGGAGGTTAAAGGCACTGACTCTCCAAGTCGGGAGAGTGTTAGTAAAGCGTCTGGAATGTTGCACCCGAGTACCAGGGGTCGAAAACTGAGACATATTTGAACACGTCTCCCGATCACACGGTTGATCATACTCTGGGTTCCACATGCATGTTTTAGCTGAAGGAAGAATCCCTTAAACCTGGAGAGTTGAGACCCGTGGAATGGGTACCATGCAATATGACTTCAAAGGGTCTTCATTTTCTCACCGAACCTCTCCAATCCTATCACTGCTGCGTTTATGCCCCTGTACACACGCTTGTTTCTCTTTCGGAGACATAGCAATCCATAGGTTTTAAGATACTTACTAGTCAGGTACATTCTTAGGCATTTAATATGGGGTGTTGAGCCCATTTCGTTGAGCAAGGAGTAGCTCTTGTCTATTCCATATTTGGCTTAAGGAACTTTATCTGTGCTCATTTCAATCTCTGGTTTTAGGCAGCACCCCAACTCACCTTTCCCATTAGCAAGCATAAGTTGGTTTTCTAAATTTGAGACCCTGTTCTGTTTTGTAATTCAGTTCCTGTGTAGCCAAGTTTACATTCCGTGTATTAGTGATATCTTATGATGTTTCTTTTTCTGTGTGACTTATTTCAGTTAGAATCATCATACCTGGATCCACTCATTATGCTGCTACGGGCCTGATGACATAGATTTCATTGCTGAGTGATATTGCATTGTACGTAAGTACCACAACTTCTTTATCCATTACTCACTTTCTGCGATATTGAACTTGTACCGTAAACGAGGTTCTTGTAAACAGAGCCGTCCCAAACTTTGGGGTGGCTGTGTCTTTTTGATTTTAATTTCCCTAAGCTATAGGACCATAAGTGGAAGTGCCCTAGGCTCTGTTGCTTTGTTTTTTAGATGTTTCAGGAAACACCATACACTTCTCCCAAGTGGCTGTTGGCAATTTACATCCCGCCCATCAGCATAACAAGGCTCCCAGTTCTCCATGGCCTGTCCTGCCTTTCTGGATTTTACACTTTTTTCAGATGGCCCTTTTGACCGGGGGGAAGTGAGACTTCATTGTAGTGCAGATTTCCTTTGCAAGCTTGCTTGGTTGGCCAAAAAGGGCGTATGCGTTTTTTCCTGAATATATTCAGGAAAAAACGCATACGCCCTTTTTGGCCAAGTGCATCATTGTGGACGTTCTGCCTCTTTTCCTATGCTTTCAATGCAATTCCAGTCTACCTCCTGAAATCGGTTTCCTGCAATTCTGCCCCGCTTTCAAGTCCTCTTGGCAGCCTTACTTCAGTATATTTTTGGACGACAGCTGTCATTTATAACTCTGCAGGTTTGTGAATTACAGTGCCCCTGAGCTCCTTTCTTCAACTCGCTTTCTTGTGACCTGGCCGCAACACCGCAGGATTGCTTCAGGCCCTAATCTGGTTCCGGCACGGCACGCTGAGCCTTTGGTTAATTCCTCTTCCTGGTGGGAAATGAGAGTTAAATTTGTCCGTCCAGACACCTCCAGCTAGTCTCTCATTGGTTCTCCCTATTCCTGTTCATCTTCCACAGAAATTGCAAACTGGGCCAAACAGGAGGTTAAAGGCACTGACTCTCCAAGTCGGGAGAGTGTTAGTAAAGCGTCTGGAATGTTGCACCCGAGAGCCAGGGGTCGAAAACTGAGACATATTTGAACACGTCTCCCGATCACACGGTTGATCATACTCTGGGTTCCACATGCATGTTTTAGCTGAAGGAAGAATCCCTTAAACCTGGAGAGTTGAGACCCGTGGAATGGGTACCATGCAATGTGACTTCAAAGGGTCTTCATTTGCTCACCGAACCTCTCCAATCCTATCACTGCTGCGTTTATGCCCCTGTACACATGCTTGTTTCTCTTTCGGAGACATAGCAATCCATAGGTTTTAAGATACTTACTAGTCAGGTACATTCTTAGGCGTTTAATATGGGGTGTTGAGCCCATTTCGTTGAGCAAGGAGTAGCTCTTGTCTATTCCATATTTGGCTTAAGGAACTTTATCTGTGCTCATTTCAATCTCTGGTTTTAGGCAGCACCCCAACTCACCTTTCCCATTAGCAAGCATAAGTTGGTTTTCTAAATTTGAGACCCTGTTCTGTTTTGTAATTCAGTTCCTGTGTAGCCAAGTTTACATTCCGTGTATTAGTGATATCTTATGATGTTTCTTTTTCTGTGTGACTTATTTCAGTTAGAATCATCATACCTGGATCCACTCATTATGCTGCTACGGGCCTGATGACATAGATTTCATTGCTGAGTGATATTGCATTGTACGTAAGTACCACAACTTCTTTATCCATTACTCACTTTCTGCGATATTGAACTTGTACCGTAAACGAGGTTCTTGTAAACAGAGCCGTCCCAAACTTTGGGGTGGCTGTGTCTTTTTGATTTTAATTTCCCTAAGCTATAGGACCATAAGTGGAAGTGCCCTAGGCTCTGTTGCTTTGTTTTTTAGATGTTTCAGGAAACACCATACACTTCTCCCAAGTGGCTGTTGGCAATTTACATCCCGCCCATCAGCATAACAAGGCTCCCAGTTCTCCATGGCCTGTCCTGCCTTTCTGGATTTTACACTTTTTTCAGATGGCCCTTTTGACCGGGGGGAAGTGAGACTTCATTGTAGTGCAGATTTCCTTTGCAAGCTTGCTTGGTTGGCCAAAAAGGGCGTATGCGTTTTTTCCTGAATATATTCAGGAAAAAACGCATACGCCCTTTTTGGCCAAGTGCATCATTGTGGACGTTCTGCCTCTTTTCCTATGCTTTCAATGCAATTCCAGTCTACCTCCTGAAATCGGTTTCCTGCAATTCTGCCCCGCTTTCAAGTCCTCTTGGCAGCCTTACTTCAGTATATTTTTGGACGACAGCTGTCATTTATAACTCTGCAGGTTTGTGAATTACAGTGCCCCTGAGCTCCTTTCTTCAACTCGCTTTCTTGTGAGCTGGCCGCAACACCGCAGGATTGCTTCAGGCCCTAATCTGGTTCCGGCACGGCACGCTGAGCCTTTGGTTAATTCCTCTTCCTGGTGGGAAATGAGAGTTAAATTTGTCCGTCCAGACACCTCCAGCTAGTCTCTCATTGGTTCTCCCTATTCCTGTTCATCTTCCACAGAAATTGCAAACTGGGCCAAACAGGAGGTTAAAGGCACTGACTCTCCAAGTCGGGAGAGTGTTAGTAAAGCGTCTGGAATGTTGCACCCGAGAGCCAGGGGTCGAAAACTGAGACATATTTGAACACGTCTCCCGATCACACGGTTGATCATACTCTGGGTTCCACATGCATGTTTTAGCTGAAGGAAGAATCCCTTAAACCTGGAGAGTTGAGACCCGTGGAATGGGTACCATGCAATATGACTTCAAAGGGTCTTCATTTGCTCACTGAACCTCTCCAATCCTATCACTGCTGCGTTTATGCCCCTGTACACACGCTTGATTCTCTTTCGGAGACATAGCAATCCATAGGTTTTAAGATACTTACTAGTCAGGTACATTCTTAGGCGTTTAATATGGGGTGTTGAGCCCATTTCGTTGAGAAGGAGTAGCTCTTGTCTATTCCATATTTGGCTTAAGGAACCTTATCTGTGCTCATTTCAATCTCTGGTTTTAGGCAGCACCCCAACTCACCTTTCCCCTTAAGCAAGCATAAGTTGGTTTTCTAAATTTGAGACCCTGTTCTGTTTTGTAATTCAGTTCCTGTGTAGCCAAGTTTACATTCCGTATATTAGTGATATCTTATCATGTTTCTTTTTCTGTGTGACTTATTTCAGTTAGAATCATCATACCTGAGTCCACTCATTATGCTGCTACGGGCCTGATGACATAGATTTCATTGCTGAGTGATATTGCATTGTACGAAAGTACCACAACTTCTTTATGCATTATTCACTTTCTGCGATATTGAACTTGTACCGTAAACGAGGTTCTTGTAAACAGAGCCGTCCCAAACTTTGGGGTGGCTGTGTCTTTTTTACTTTAATTTCCCTAAGCTATAGGACCATAAGTGGAAGTGCTGTAGGCTCTGTTGCTTTGTTTTTTAGATGTTTCAGGAAACACCATACACTTCTCCCGAGTGGCTGTTGGCAATTTACATCCCGCCCATCAGCATAACAAGGCTCCCAGTTCTCCATGGCCTGTCCTGCCTTTCTGGATTTTACACTTTTTTCAGATGGCCCTTTTGACCGGGGGGAAGTGAGACTTCATTGTAGTGCAGATTTCCTTTGCAAGCTTGCTTGGTTGGCCAAAAAGGGCGTATGCGTTTTTTCCTGAATATATTCAGGAAAAAACGCATACGCCCTTTTTGGCCAAGTGCATCATTGTGGACGTTCTGCCTCTTTTCCTATGCTTTAACTGCCATTCCAGTCTACCTCCTGAAATCGGTTTCCTGCAATTCTGCCCCGCTTTCAAGTCCTCTTGGCAGCCTTACTTCAGTATATTTTTGGACGATAGCTGTCATTTATAACTCTGCAGGTTTGTGAATTACAGTGCCCCTGAGCTCCTTTCTTCAACTCGCTTTCTTGTGAGCTGGCCGCAACACCACAGTATTGCTTCAGGCCATAATCTGGTTCTGGCATGGCACGCTGAGCCTTTGGTTAATTCCTCTTCCTGGTGGGAAATGAGAGTTAAGTTTGCCTGTCAAGACACCTCCAGCTAGTCTCTCATTGGTTCTCCCTATTCCTGTTCATCTTCCACAGAAATTGCAAACTGGGCCAAACAGGAGGTTAAAGGCACTGACTCTCCAAGTCGGGAGAGTGTTAGTAAAGCGTCTGGAATGTTGCACCCGAGTACCAGGGGTCGAAAACTGAGACATATTTGAACACGTCTCCCGATCACACGGTTGATCATACTCTGGGTTCCACATGCATGTTTTAGCTGAAGGAAGAATCCCTTAAACCTGGAGAGTTGAGACCCGTGGAATGGGTACCATGCAATATGACTTCAAAGGGTCTTCATTTTCTCACCGAACCTCTCCAATCCTATCACTGCTGCGTTTATGCCCCTGTACACACGCTTGTTTCTCTTTCGGAGACATAGCAATCCATAGGTTTTAAGATACTTACTAGTCAGGTACATTCTTAGGCATTTAATATGGGGTGTTGAGCCCATTTCGTTGAGCAAGGAGTAGCTCTTGTCTATACCATATTTGGCTTAAGGAACTTTATCTGTGCTCATTTCAATCTCTGGTTTTAGGCAGCACCCCAACTCACCTTTCCCATTAGCAAGCATAAGTTGGTTTTCTAAATTTGAGACCCTGTTCTGTTTTGTAATTCAGTTCCTGTGTAGCCAAGTTTACATTCCGTGTATTAGTGATATCTTATGATGTTTCTTTTTCTGTGTGACTTATTTCAGTTAGAATCATCATACCTGGATCCACTCATTATGCTGCTACGGGCCTGATGACATAGATTTCATTGCTGAGTGATATTGCATTGTACGTAAGTACCACAACTTCTTTATCCATTACTCACTTTCTGCGATATTGAACTTGTACCGTAAACGAGGTTCTTGTAAACAGAGCCGTCCCAAACTTTGCGGTGGCTGTGTCTTTTTGATTTTAATTTCCCTAAGCTATAGGACCATAAGTGGAAGTGCCCTAGGCTCTGTTGCTTTGTTTTTTAGATGTTTCAGGAAACACCATACACTTCTCTCAAGTGGCTGTTGGCAATTTACATCCCGCCCATCAGCATAACAAGGCTCCCAGTTCTCCATGGCCTGTCCTGCCTTTCTGGATTTTACACTTTTTTCAGATGGCCCTTTTGACCGGGGGGAAGTGAGACTTCATTGTAGTGCAGATTTCCTTTGCAAGCTTGCTTGGTTGGCCAAAAAGGGCGTATGCGTTTTTTCCTGAATATATTCAGGAAAAAACGCATACGCCCTTTTTGGCCAAGTGCATCATTGTGGACGTTCTGCCTCTTTTCCTATGCTTTCAATGCAATTCCAGTCTACCTCCTGAAATCGGTTTCCTGCAATTCTGCCCCGCTTTCAAGTCCTCTTGGCAGCCTTACTTCAGTATATTTTTGGACGACAGCTGTCATTTATAACTCTGCAGGTTTGTGAATTACAGTGCCCCTGAGCTCCTTTCTTCAACTCGCTTTCTTGTGACCTGGCCGCAACACCGCAGGATTGCTTCAGGCCCTAATCTGGTTCCGGCACGGCACGCTGAGCCTTTGGTTAATTCCTCTTCCTGGTGGGAAATGAGAGTTAAATTTGTCCGTCCAGACACCTCCAGCTAGTCTCTCATTGGTTCTCCCTATTCCTGTTCATCTTCCACAGAAATTGCAAACTGGGCCAAACAGGAGGTTAAAGGCACTGACTCTCCAAGTCGGGAGAGTGTTAGTAAAGCGTCTCGAATGTTGCACCCGAGAGCCAGGGGTCGAAAACTGAGACATATTTGAACACGTCTCCCGATCACACGGTTGATCATACTCTGGGTTCCACATGCATGTTTTAGCTGAAGGAAGAATCCCTTAAACCTGGAGAGTTGAGACCCGTGGAATGGGTACCATGCAATGTGACTTCAAAGGGTCTTCATTTGCTCACCGAACCTCTCCAATCCTATCACTGCTGCGTTTATGCCCCTGTACACATGCTTGTTTCTCTTTCGGAGACATAGCAATCCATAGGTTTTAAGATACTTACTAGTCAGGTACATTCTTAGGCGTTTAATATGGGGTGTTGAGCCCATTTCGTTGAGCAAGGAGTAGCTCTTGTCTATTCCATATTTGGCTTAAGGAACTTTATCTGTGCTCATTTCAATCTCTGGTTTTAGGCAGCACCCCAACTCACCTTTCCCATTAGCAAGCATAAGTTGGTTTTCTAAATTTGAGACCCTGTTCTGTTTTGTAATTCAGTTCCTGTGTAGCCAAGTTTACATTCCGTGTATTAGTGATATCTTATGATGTTTCTTTTTCTGTGTGACTTATTTCAGTTAGAATCATCATACCTGGATCCACTCATTATGCTGCTACGGGCCTGATGACATAGATTTCATTGCTGAGTGATATTGCATTGTACGTAAGTACCACAACTTCTTTATCCATTACTCACTTTCTGCGATATTGAACTTGTACCGTAAACGAGGTTCTTGTAAACAGAGCCGTCCCAAACTTTGGGATGGCTGTGTCTTTTTGATTTTAATTTCCCTAAGCTATAGGACCATAAGTGGAAGTGCCCTAGGCTCTGTTGCTTTGTTTTTTAGATGTTTCAGGAAACACCATACACTTCTCCCAAGTGGCTGTTGGCAATTTACATCCCGCCCATCAGCATAACAAGGCTCCCAGTTCTCCATGGCCTGTCCTGCCTTTCTGGATTTTACACTTTTTCAGATGGCCCTTTTGACCGGGGGGAAGTGAGACTTCATTGTAGTGCAGATTTCCTTTGCAAGCTTGCTTGGTTGGCCAAAAAGGGCGTATGCGTTTTTTCCTGAATATATTCAGGAAAAAACGCATACGCCCTTTTTGGCCAAGTGCATCATTGTGGACGTTCTGCCTCTTTTCCTATGCTTTCAATGCAATTCCAGTCTACCTCCTGAAATCGGTTTCCTGCAATTCTGCCCCGCTTTCAAGTCCTCTTGGCAGCCTTACTTCAGTATATTTTTGGACGACAGCTGTCATTTATAACTCTGCAGGTTTGTGAATTACAGTGCCCCTGAGCTCCTTTCTTCAACTCGCTTTCTTGTGAGCTGGCCGCAACACCGCAGGATTGCTTCAGGCCCTAATCTGGTTCCGGCACGGCACGCTGAGCCTTTGGTTAATTCCTCTTCCTGGTGGGAAATGAGAGTTAAATTTGTCCGTCCAGACACCTCCAGCTAGTCTCTCATTGGTTCTCCCTATTCCTGTTCATCTTCCACAGAAATTGCAAACTGGGCCAAACAGGAGGTTAAAGGCACTGACTCTCCAAGTCGGGAGAGTGTTAGTAAAGTGTCTGGAATGTTGCACCCGAGTACCAGGGGTCGAAAACTGAGACATATTTGAACACATCTCCCGATCACACGGTTGATCATACTCTGGGTTCCACATGCATGTTTTAGCTGAAGGAAGAATCCCTTAAACCTGGAGAGTTGAGACCCGTGGAATGGGTACCATGCAATATGACTTCAAAGGGTCTTCATTTTCTCACCGAACCTCTCCAATCCTATCACTGCTGCGTTTATGCCCCTGTAGACACGCTTGTTTCTCTTTCGGAGACATAGCAATCCATAGGTTTTAAGATACTTACTAGTCAGGTGCATTCTTAGGCGTTTAATATAGGGTGTTGAGCCCATTTCGTTGAGCAAGGAGTAGCTCTTGTCTATTCCATATTTGGCTTAAGGAACTTTATCTGCGCTCATTTCAATCTCTGGTTTTAGGCAGCACCCCAACTCACCTTTACCCTTAGCAAGCATAAGTTGGTTTTCTAAATTTGAGACCCTGTTCTGTTTTGTAATTCAGTTCCTGTGTAGCCAAGTTTACATTCCGTGTATTAGTGATATCTTATGATGTTTCTTTTTCTGTGTGACTTATTTCAGTTAGAATCATCATACCTGAATCCACTCATTATGCTGCTACGGGCCTGATGACATAGATTTCATTGCTGATTGATATTGCATTGTACGTAAGTACCACAACTTCTTTATCCATTACTCATTTTCTGCGATATTGAACTTGTACTGTAAACGAGGTTCTTGTAAACAGAGCCGTCCCAAACTTTGGGGTGGCTGTGTCTTTTTGATTTTAATTTCTCTAATCTATAGGACCATAAGTGGAAGTGCCCTAGGCTCTGTTGCTTTGTTTTTCAGATGTTTCAGGAAACACCATACACTGCTCCCGAGTGGCTCTTGGCAATTTACATCCCGCCCATCAGCATAACAAGGCTCCCAGTTCTCCATGGCCTGTCCTGCCTTCTGGATTTTATACTTTTTTCAGATGGCCCTTTTGACCGGGGGAAGTGAGACTTCATTGTAGTCCAGATTTCCTTTGCAAGCTTGCTTGGTTGGCCAAAAAGGGCGTATGCGTTTTTTCCTGAATATATTCAGGAAAAAACGCATACGCCCTTTTTGGCCAAGTGCATCATTGTGGACGTTCTGCCTCTTTTCCTATGCTTTAAATGCAATTCCAGTCTACCTCCTGAAATCGGTTTCCTGCAATTCTGCCCCGCTTTCAAGTCCTCTTGGCAGCCTTACTTCAGTATATTTTTGGACGATAGCTGTCATTTATAACTCTGCAGGTTTGTGAATTACAGTGCCCCTGAGCTCCTTTCTTCAACTCGCTTTCTTGTGACCTGGCCGCAACACCGCAGGATTGCTTCAGGCCCTAATCTGGTTCCGGCACGGCACGCTGAGCCTTTGGTTAATTCCTCTTCCTGGTGGGAAATGAGAGTTAAATTTGCCCGTCCAGACACCTCCAGTTAGTCTCTCATTGGTTCTCCCTATTCCTGTTCATCTTCCGCAGAAATTGCAAACTGGGCCAAACAGGAGGTTAAAGGCACTGACTCTCGAAGTCGGGAGAGTGTTAGTAAAGCGTCTGGAATGTTGCACCCGAGTACCAGGGGACGAGAACTGAGACATATTTGAACACGTCTCCCGATCACACGGTGGATCATACTCTGGGTTCCACATGCATGTTTTAGCTGAAGGAAGAATCCCTTAAACCTGGAGAGTTGAGACCCGTGGAATGGGTACCATGCAATATGACTTCAAAGGGTCTTCATTTGCTCACTGAACCTCTCCAATCCTATCACTGCTGCGTTTATGCCCCTGTACACACGCTTGATTCTCTTTCGGAGACATAGCAATCCATAGGTTTTAAGATACTTACTAGTCAGGTACATTCTTAGGCGTTTAATATGGGATGTTGAGCCCATTTCGTTGAGCAAGGAGTAGCTCTTGTCTATTCCATATTTGGCTTAAGGAACTTTATCTGCGCTCATTTCAATCTCTGGTTTTAGGCAGCACCCCAACTCACCTTTCCCCTTAGCAAGCATAAGCTGGTTTTCTAAATTTGAGACCCTGTTCTGTTTTGTATTTCAGTTCCTGTGTAGCCAAGTGTACATTCCGTGTATTAGTGATATCTTATGATGTTTCTTTTTCTGTGTGACTTATTTCAGTTAGAATCATCATACCTGGATCCACTCATTATGCTGCTACGGGCCTGATGACATAGATTTCATTGCTGAGTGATATTGCATTGTACGTAAGTACCACAACTTCTTTATCCATTACTCACTTTCTGCGATATTGAACTTGTACCGTAAACGAGGTTCTTGTAAACAGAGCCGTCCCAAACTTTGGGGTGGCTGTGTCTTTTTGATTTTAATTTCCCTAAGCTATAGGACCATAAGTGGAAATGCCCTAGGCGCTGTTGCTTTGTTTTTTAGATGTTTCAGGAAACACCATACACTTCTCCCGAGTGGCTGTTGGCAATTTACATCCCGCCCATCAGCATAACAAGGCTCCCAGTTCTCCATGGCCTGTCCTGCCTTTCTGGATTTTACACTTTTTTCAGATGGCCCTTTTGACCGGGGGGAAGTGAGACTTCATTGTAGTGCAGATTTCCTTTGCAAGCTTGCTTGGTTGGCCAAAAAGGGCGTATGTGTTTTTTCCTGAATATATTCAGGAAAAAACGCATACGCCCTTTTTGGCCAAGTGCATCATTGTGGACGTTCTGCCTCTTTTCCTATGCTTTCAATGCAATTCCAGTCTACCTCCTGAAATGGGTTTCCTGCAATTCTGCCCCGCTTTCAAGTCCTCTTGGCAGCCTTACTTCAGTATATTTTTGGACGACAGCTGTCATTTATAACTCTGCAGGTTTGTGAATTACAGTGCCCCTGAGCTCCTTTCTTCAACTCGCTTTCTTGTGACCTGGCCGCAACACCGCAGGATTGCTTCAGGCCCTAATCTGGTTCCGGCACGGCACGCTGAGCCTTTGGTTAATTCCTCTTCCTGGTGGGAAATGAGAGTTAAATTTGCCCGTCCAGACACCTCCAGTTAGTCTCTCATTGGTTCTCCCTATTCTTGTTCATCTTCCGCAGAAATTGCAAACTGGGCCAAACAGGAGGTTAAAGGCACTGACTCTCCAAGTCGGGAGAGTGTTAGTAAAGCGTCTGGAATGTTGCACCCGAGTACCAGGGGACGAGAACTGAGACATATTTGAACACGTCTCCCGATCACACGGTGGATCATACTCTGGGTTCCACATGCATGTTTTAGCTGAAGGAAGAATCCCTTAAACCTGGAGAGTTGAGACCCGTGGAATGGGTACCATGCAATATGACTTCAAAGGGTCTTCATTTGCTCACTGAACCTCTCCAATCCTATCACTGCTGCGTTTATGCCCCTGTACACACGCTTGATTCTCTTTCGGAGACATAGCAATCCATAGGTTTTAAGATACTTACTAGTCAGGTGCATTCTTAGGCGTTTAATATGGGGTGTTGAGCCCATTTCGTTGAGAAGGAGTAGCTCTTGTCTATTCCATATTTGGCTTAAGGAACTTTATCTGTGCTCATTTCAATCTCTGGTTTTAGGCAGCACCCCAACTCACCTTTCCCCTTAAGCAAGCATAAGTTGGTTTTCTAAATTTGAGACCCTGTTCTGTTTTGTAATTCAGTTCCTGTGGAGCCAAGTTTACATTCCGTGTATTAGTGATATCTTATGATATTTCTTTTTCTGTGTGACTTATTTCAGTTAGAATCATCATACCTGAGTCCACTCATTATGCTGCTACGGGCCTGATGACATAGATTTCATTGCTGAGTGATATTGCATTATATGTAAGTACCACAACTTCTTTATCCATTATTCACTTTCTGCGATATTGAACTTGTACCGTAAACGAGGTTCTTGTAAACAGAGCCGTCCCAAACTTTGGGGTGGCTGTGTCTTTTTTACTTTAATTTCCCTAAGCTATAGGACCATAAGTGGAAGTGCTGTAGGCTCTGTTGCTTTGTTTTTTAGATGTTTCAGGAAACACCATACACTTCTCCCGAGTGGCTGTTGGCAATTTACATCCCGCCCATCAGCATAACAAGGCTCCCAGTTCTCCATGGCCTGTCCTGCCTTTCTGGATTTTACACTTTTTTCAGATGGCCCTTTTGACCGGGGGGAAGTGAGACTTCATTGTAGTGCAGATTTCCTTTGCAAGCTTGCTTGGTTGGCCAAAAAGGGCGTATGCGTTTTTTCCTGAATATATTCAGGAAAAAACGCATACGCCCTTTTTGGCCAAGTGCATCATTGTGGACGTTCTGCCTCTTTTCCTATGCTTTAACTGCCATTCCAGTCTACCTCCTGAAATCGGTTTCCTGCAATTCTGCCCCGCTTTCAAGTCCTCTTGGCAGCCTTACTTCAGTATATTTTTGGACGACAGCTGTCATTTATAACTCTGCAGGTTTGTGAATTACAGTGCCCCTGAGCTCCTTTCTTCAACTCGCTTTCTTGTGACCTGGCCGCAACACCGCAGGATTGCTTCAGGCCCTAATCTGGTTCCGGCACGGCACGCTGAGCCTTTGGTTAATTCCTCTTCCTGGTGGGAAATGAGAGTTAAATTTGCCCGTCCAGACACCTCCAGCTAGTCTCTCATTGGTTCTCCCTATTCCTCTTCATCTTCCACAGAAATTGCAAACTGGGCCAAACAGGAGGTTAAAGGCACTGACTCTCCAAGTCGGGAGAGTGTTAGTAAAGCGTATGGAATGTTGCACCCGAGTACCAGGGGTCGAAAACTGAGACATATTTGAACACATCTCCCGATCACACGGTTGATCATACTCTGGGTTCCACATGCATGTTTTAGCTGAAGGAAGAATCCCTTAAACCTGGAGAGTTGAGACCCGTGGAATGGGTACCATGCAATATGACTTCAAAGGGTCTTCATTTTCTCACCGAACCTCTCCAATCCTATCACTGCTGCGTTTATGCCCCTGTACACACGCTTGTTTCTCTTTCGGAGACATAGCAATCCATAGGTTTTAAGATACTTACTAGTCAGGTGCATTCTTAGGCGTTTAATATAGGGTGTTGAGACCATTTCGTTGAGCAAGGAGTAGCTCTTGTGTATTCCATATTTGGCTTAAGGAACTTTATCTGTGCTCATTTCAATCTCTGGTTTTAGGCAGCACCCCAACTCATCTTTACCCTTAGCAAGCATAAGTTGGTTTTCTAAATTTGAGACCCTGTTCTGTTTTGTAATTCAGTTCCTGTGTAGCCAAGTTTACATTCCGTGTATTAGTGATATCTTATGATGTTTCTTTTTCTGTGTGACTTATTTCAGTTAGAATCATCATACCTGAATCCACTCATTATGCTGCTACGGGCCTGATGACATAGATTTCATTGCTGATTGATATTGCATTGTACGTAAGTACCACAACTTCTTTATCCATTATTCACTTTCTGCGATATTGAACTTGTACCATAAACGAGGTTCTTGTAAACAGAGCCGTCCCAAACTTTGGGGTGGCTGTGTCTTTTTTATTTTAATTTCCCTAAGCTATAGGACCATAAGTGGAAGTGCCCTAGGCTCTGTTGCTTTGTTTTTTAGATGTTTCAGGAAACAGCATACACTTCTCCTGAGTGGCTGTTGGCAATTTACATCCCGCCCATCAGCATAACAAGGCTCCCAGTTCTCCATGGCCTGTCCTGCCTTCTGGATTTTACACTTTTTTCAGATGGCCCTTTTGACCGGGGGGAAGTGAGACTTCATTGTAGTGCAGATTTCCTTTGCAAGCTTGCTTGGTTGGCCAAAAAGGGCGTATGCGTTTTTTCCTGAATATATTCAGGAAAAAACGCATACGCCCTTTTTGGCCAAGTTCATCATTGTGGACGTTCTGCCTCTTTTCCTATGCTTTCAATGCAATTACAGTCTACCTCCTGAAATCGGTTTCCTGCAATTCTGCCCCGCTTTCAAGTCCTCTTGGCAGCCTTACTTCAGTATATTTTTGGACGATAGCTGTCATTTATAACTCTGCAGGTTTGTGAATTACAGTGCCCCTGAGCTCCTTTCTTCAAATCGCTTTCTTGTGAGCTGGCTGCAACACCATAGGATTGCTTCAGGCCATAATCTGGTTCTGGCATGGCACGCTGCGCCTTTGGTTAATTCCTCTTCCTGGTGGGAAATGAGAGTTAAATTTGCCTGTCAAGACACCTCCAGCTAGTCTCTCATTGGTTCTCCCTATTCCTGTTCATCTTCCACAGAAATTGCAAACTGGGCCAAACAGGAGGTTAAAGGCACTGACTCTCCAAGTCGGGAGAGTGTTAGTAAAGCGTCTGGAATGTTGCACCCGAGTACCAGGGGTCGAAAACTGAGACATATTTGAACACGTCTCCCGATCACACGGTTGATCATACTCTGGGTTCCACATGCATGTTTTAGCTGAAGGAAGAATCCCTTAAACCTGGAGAGTTGAGACCCGTGGAATGGGTACCATGCAATATGACTTCAAAGGGTCTTCATTTGCTCACCGAACCTCTCCAATCCTATCACTGCTGCGTTTATGCCCCTGTACACATGCTTGTTTCTCTTTCGGAGACATAGCAATCCATAGGTTTTAAGATACTTACTAGTCAGGTACATTCTTAGGCGTTTAATATGGGGTGTTGAGCCCATTTCGTTGAGAAGGAGTAGCTCTTGTCTATTCCATATTTGGCTTAAGGAACTTTATCTGTGCTCATTTCAATCTCTGGTTTTAGGCAGCACCCCAACTCACCTTTCCCCTTAAGCAAGCATAAGTTGGTTTTCTAAATTTGAGACCCTGTTCTGTTTTGTAATTCAGTTCCTGTGTAGCCAAGTTTACATTCCGTGTATTAGTGATATCTTATGATGTTTCTTTTTCTGTGTGACTTATTTCAGTTAGAATCATCATACCTGAGTCCACTCATTATGCTGCTACGGGCCTGATGACATAGATTTCATTGCTGAGTGATATTGCATTGTACGTAAGTACCACAACTTCTTTATCCATTATTCACTTTCTGCGATATTGAACTTGTACCGTAAACGAGGTTCTTGTAAACAGAGCCGTCCCAAACTTTGGGGTGGCTGTGTCTTTTTTACTTTAATTTCCCTAAGCTATAGGACCATAAGTGGATGTGCTGTAGGCTCTGTTGCTTTGTTTTTTAGATGTTTCAGGAAACACCATACACTTCTCCCGAGTGGCTGTTGGCAATTTACATCCCGCCCATCAGCATAACAAGGCTCCCAGTTCTCCATGGCCTGTCCTGCCTTTCTGGATTTTACACTTTTTTCAGATGGCCCTTTTGACCGGGGGGAAGTGAGACTTCATTGTAGTGCAGATTTCCTTTGCAAGCTTGCTTGGTTGGCCAAAAAGGGCGTATGCGTTTTTTCCTGAATATATTCAGGAAAAAACGCATACGCCCTTTTTGGCCAAGTGCATCATTGTGGACGTTCTGCCTCTTTTCCTATGCTTTAACTGCCATTCCAGTCTACCTCCTGAAATCGGTTTCCTGCAATTCTGCCCCGCTTTCAAGTCCTCTTGGCAGCCTTACTTCAGTATATTTTTGGACGATAGCTGTCATTTATAACTCTGCAGGTTTGTGAATTACAGTGCCCCTGAGCTCCTTTCTTCAACTCGCTTTCTTGTGAGCTGGCTGCAACACCACAGTATTGCTTCAGGCCATAATCTGGTTCTGGCATGGCACGCTGAGCCTTTGGTTAATTCCTCTTCCTGGTGGGAAATGAGAGTTAAGTTTGCCTGTCAAGACACCTCCAGCTAGTCTCTCATTGGTTCTCCCTATTCCTGTTCATCTTCCACAGAAATTGCAAACTGGGCCAAACAGGAGGTTAAAGGCACTGACTCTCCAAGTCGGGAGAGTGTTAGTAAAGCGTCTGGAATGTTGCACCCGAGTACCAGGGGTCGAAAACTGAGACATATTTGAACACGTCTCCCGATCACACGGTTGATCATACTCTGGGTTCCACATGCATGTTTTAGCTGAAGGAAGAATCCCTTAAACCTGGAGAGTTGAGACCCGTGGAATGGGTACCATGCAATATGACTTCAAAGGGTCTTCATTTTCTCACCGAACCTCTCCAATCCTATCACTGCTGCGTTTATGCCCCTGTACACACGCTTGTTTCTCTTTCGGAGACATAGCAATCCATAGGTTTTAAGATACTTACTAGTCAGGTACATTCTTAGGCATTTAATATGGGGTGTTGAGCCCATTTCGTTGAGCAAGGAGTAGCTCTTGTCTATTCCATATTTGGCTTAAGGAACTTTATCTGTGCTCATTTCAATCTCTGGTTTTAGGCAGCACCCCAACTCACCTTTCCCATTAGCAAGCATAAGTTGGTTTTCTAAATTTGAGACCCTGTTCTGTTTTGTAATTCAGTTCCTGTGTAGCCAAGTTTACATTCCGTGTATTAGTGATATCTTATGATGTTTCTTTTTCTGTGTGACTTATTTCAGTTAGAATCATCATACCTGGATCCACTCATTATGCTGCTACGGGCCTGATGACATAGATTTCATTGCTGAGTGATATTGCATTGTACGTAAGTACCACAACTTCTTTATCCATTACTCACTTTCTGCGATATTGAACTTGTACCGTAAATGAGGTTCTTGTAAACAGAGCCGTCCCAAACTTTGGGGTGGCTGTGTCTTTTTGATTTTAATTTCCCTAAGCTATAGGACCATAAGTGGAAGTGCCCTAGGCTCTGTTGCTTTGTTTTTTAGATGTTTCAGGAAACACCATACACTTCTCCCAAGTGGCTGTTGGCAATTTACATCCCGCCCATCAGCATAACAAGGCTCCCAGTTCTCCATGGCCTGTCCTGCCTTTCTGGATTTTACACTTTTTTCAGATGGCCCTTTTGACCGGGGGGAAGTGAGACTTCATTGTAGTGCAGATTTCCTTTGCAAGCTTGCTTGGTTGGCCAAAAAGGGCGTATGCGTTTTTTCCTGAATATATTCAGGAAAAAACGCATACGCCCTTTTTGGCCAAGTGCATCATTGTGGACGTTCTGCCTCTTTTCCTATGCTTTCAATGCAATTCCAGTCTACCTCCTGAAATCGGTTTCCTGCAATTCTGCCCCGCTTTCAAGTCCTCTTGGCAGCCTTACTTCAGTATATTTTTGGACGACAGCTGTCATTTATAACTCTGCAGGTTTGTGAATTACAGTGCCCCTGAGCTCCTTTCTTCAACTCGCTTTCTTGTGACCTGGCCGCAACACCGCAGGATTGCTTCAGGCCCTAATCTGGTTCCGGCACGGCACGCTGAGCCTTTGGTTAATTCCTCTTCCTGGTGGGAAATGAGAGTTAAATTTGTCCGTCCAGACACCTCCAGCTAGTCTCTCATTGGTTCTCCCTATTCCTGTTCATCTTCCACAGAAATTGCAAACTGGGCCAAACAGGAGGTTAAAGGCACTGACTCTCCAAGTCGGGAGAGTGTTAGTAAAGCGTCTCGAATGTTGCACCCGAGAGCCAGGGGTCGAAAACTGAGACATATTTGAACACGTCTCCCGATCACACGGTTGATCATACTCTGGGTTCCACATGCATGTTTTAGCTGAAGGAAGAATCCCTTAAACCTGGAGAGTTGAGACCCGTGGAATGGGTACCATGCAATGTGACTTCAAAGGGTCTTCATTTGCTCACCGAACCTCTCCAATCCTATCACTGCTGCGTTTATGCCCCTGTACACATGCTTGTTTCTCTTTCGGAGACATAGCAATCCATAGGTTTTAAGATACTTACTAGTCAGGTACATTCTTAGGCGTTTAATATGGGGTGTTGAGCCCATTTCGTTGAGCAAGGAGTAGCTCTTGTCTATTCCATATTTGGCTTAAGGAACTTTATCTGTGCTCATTTCAATCTCTGGTTTTAGGCAGCACCCCAACTCACCTTTCCCATTAGCAAGCATAAGTTGGTTTTCTAAATTTGAGACCCTGTTCTGTTTTGTAATTCAGTTCCTGTGTAGCCAAGTTTACATTCCGTGTATTAGTGATATCTTATGATGTTTCTTTTTCTGTGTGACTTATTTCAGTTAGAATCATCATACCTGGATCCACTCATTATGCTGCTACGGGCCTGATGACATAGATTTCATTGCTGAGTGATATTGCATTGTACGTAAGTACCACAACTTCTTTATCCATTACTCACTTTCTGCGATATTGAACTTGTACCGTAAACGAGGTTCTTGTAAACAGAGCCGTCCCAAACTTTGGGGTGGCTGTGTCTTTTTGATTTTAATTTCCCTAAGCTATAGGACCATAAGTGGAAGTGCCCTAGGCTCTGTTGCTTTGTTTTTTAGATGTTTCAGGAAACACCGTACACTTCTCCCAAGTGGCTGTTGGCAATTTACATCCCGCCCATCAGCATAACAAGGCTCCCAGTTCTCCATGGCCTGTCCTGCCTTTCTGGATTTTACACTTTTTTCAGATGGCCCTTTTGACCGGGGGGAAGTGAGACTTCATTGTAGTGCAGATTTCCTTTGCAAGCTTGCTTGGTTGGCCAAAAAGGGCGTATGCGTTTTTTCCTGAATATATTCAGGAAAAAACGCATACGCCCTTTTTGGCCAAGTGCATCATTGTGGACGTTCTGCCTCTTTTCCTATGCTTTCAATGCAATTCCAGTCTACCTCCTGAAATCGGTTTCCTGCAATTCTGCCCCGCTTTCAAGTCCTCTTGGCAGCCTTACTTCAGTATATTTTTGGACGACAGCTGTCATTTATAACTCTGCAGGTTTGTGAATTACAGTGCCCCTGAGCTCCTTTCTTCAACTCGCTTTCTTGTGAGCTGGCCGCAACACCGCAGGATTGCTTCAGGCCCTAATCTGGTTCCGGCACGGCACGCTGAGCCTTTGGTTAATTCCTCTTCCTGGTGGGAAATGAGAGTTAAATTTGTCCGTCCAGACACCTCCAGCTAGTCTCTCATTGGTTCTCCCTATTCCTGTTCATCTTCCACAGAAATTGCAAACTGGGCCAAACAGGAGGTTAAAGGCACTGACTCTCCAAGTCGGGAGAGTGTTAGTAAAGCGTCTGGAATGTTGCACCCGAGAGCCAGGGGTCGAAAACTGAGACATATTTGAACACGTCTCCCGATCACACGGTTGATCATACTCTGGGTTCCACATGCATGTTTTAGCTGAAGGAAGAATCCCTTAAACCTGGAGAGTTGAGACCCGTGGAATGGGTACCATGCAATATGACTTCAAAGGGTCTTCATTTGCTCACCAAACCTCTCCAATCCTATCACTGCTTCGTTTATGCCCCTGTACACACGCTTGTTTCTCTTTCGGAGACATAGCAATCCATAGGTTTTAAGATACTTACTAGTCAGGTACATTCTTAGGCGTTTAATATGGGGTGTTGAGCCCATTTCGTTGAGCAAGGAGTAGCTCTTGTCTATTCCATATTTGGCTTAAGGAACTTTATCTGTGCTCATTTCAATCTCTGGTTTTAGGCAGCACCCCAACTCACCTTTCCCATTAGCAAGCATAAGTTGGTTTTCTAAATTTGAGACCCTGTTCTGCTTTGTAATTCAGGTCCTGTGTAGCCAAGTTTACATTCCATGTATTAGTGATATCTTATGATGTTTCTTTTTCTGTGTGACTTATTTCAGTTAGAATCATCATACCTGGATCCACTCATTATGCTGCTACGGGCCTGATGACATAGATTTCATTGCTGAGTGATATTGCATTGTACGTAAGTACCACAACTTCTTTATCCATTACTCACTTTCTGCGATATTGAACTTGTACTGTAAACGAGGTTCTTGTAAACAGAGCCGTCCCAAACTTTGGGGTGGCTGTGTTTTTGATTTTAATTTCTCTAAGCTATAGGACCATAAGTGGAAGTGCCCTAGGCTCTGTTGCTTTGTTTTTTAGATGTTTCAGGAAACACCATACACTTCTCCCGAGTGGCTCTTGGCAATTTACATCCCGCCCATCAGCATAACAAGGCTCCCAGTTCTCCATGGCCTGTCCTGCCTTTCTGGATTTTACACTTTTTTCAGATGGCCCTTTTGACTGGGGGGAAGTGAGACTTCATTGTAGTGCAGATTTCCTTTGCAAGCTTGCTTGGTTGGCCAAAAAGGGCGTATGTGTTTTTTCCTGAATATATTCAGGAAAAAACGCATACGCCCTTTTTGGCCAAGTGCATCATTGTGGACGTTCTGACTCTTTTCCTATGCTTTCAATGCAATTCCAGTCTACCTCCTGAAATCGGTTTCCTGCAATTCTGCCCCGCTTTCAAGTCCTCTTGGCAGCCTTACTTCAGTATATTTTTGGACGACAGCTATCATTTATAACTCTGCAGGTTTGTGAATTACAGTGTCCCTGAGCTCCTTTCTTCAACTCGCTTTCTTGTGACCTGGCCGCAACACCGCAGGATTGCTTCAGGCCCTAATCTGGTTCCGGCACGGCACGCTGAGCCTTTGGTTAATTCCTCTTCCTGGTGGGAAATGAGAGTTAAATTTGCCCGTCCAGACACCTCCAGCTAGTCTCTCATTGGTTCTCCCTATTCCTGTTCATCTTCCACAGAAATTGCAAACTGGGCCAAACAGGAGGTTAAAGGCACTGACTCTCCAAGTCGGGAGAGTGTTAGTAAAGCGTCTGGAATGTTGCACCCGAGTACCAGGGGACGAGAACTGAGACATATTTGAACACGTCTCCCGATCACACGGTTGATCATACTCTGGGTTCCACATGCATGTTTTAGCTGAAGGAAGAATCCCTTAAACCTGGAGAGTTGAGACCCGTGGAATGGGTACCATGCAATATGACTTCAAAGGGTCTTCATTTGCTCACTGAACCTCTCCAATCCTATCACTGCTGCGTTTATGCCCCTGTACACACGCTTGATTCTCTTTCGGAGACATAGCAATCCATAGGTTTTAAGATACTTACTAGTCAGGTACATTCTTAGGCGTTTAATATGGGGTGTTGAGCCCATTTCGTTGAGAAGGAGTAGCTCTTGTCTATTCCATATTTGGCTTAAGGAACTTTATCTGTGCTCATTTCAATCTCTCGTTTTAGGCAGCACCCCAAGTCACCTTTCCCCTTAAGCAAGCATAAGTTGGTTTTCTAAATTTGAGACCCTGTTCTGTTTTGTAATTCAGTTCCTGTGTAGCCAAGTTTACATTCCGTGTATTAGTGATATCTTATGATGTTTCTTTTTCTGTGTGATTTATTTCAGTTAGAATCATCATACCTGAGTCCACTCATTATGCTGCTACGGGCCTGATGACATAGATTTCATTGCTGAGTGATATTGCATTGTACGTAAGTACCACAACTTCTTTATCCATTATTCACTTTCTGCGATATTGAACTTGTACCGTAAACGAGGTTCTTGTAAACAGAGCCGTCCCAGACTTTGGGGTGGCTGTGTCTTTTTTACTTTAATTTCCCTAAGCTATAGGACCATAAGTGGAAGTGCTGTAGGCTCTGTTGCTTTGTTTTTTAGATGTTTCAGGAAACACCATACACTTCTCCCGAGTGGCTGTTGGCAATTTACATCCCGCCCATCAGCATAACAAGGCTTCCAGTTCTCCATGGCCTGTCCTGCCTTTCTGGATTTTACACTTTTTTCAGATGGCCCTTTTGACGGGGGGAAGTGAGACTTCATTGTAGTGCAGATTTCCTTTGCAAGCTTGCTTGGTTGGCCAAAAAGGGCGTATGCGTTTTTTCCTGAATATATTCAGGAAAAAACGCATACGCCCTTTTTGGCCAAGTGCATCATTGTGGACGTTCTGCCTCTTTTCCTATGCTTTAACTGCCATTCCAGTCTACCTCCTGAAATCGGTTTCCTGCAATTCTGCCCCGCTTTCAAGTCCTCTTGGCAGCCTTACTTCAGTATATTTTTGGACGATAGCTGTCATTTATAACTCTGCAGGTTTGTGAATTACAGTGCCCCTGAGCTCCTTTCTTCAACTCGCTTTCTTGTGAGCTGGCTGCAACACCACAGGATTGCTTCAGGCCATAATCTGGTTCTGGCATGGCACGCTGAGCCTTTGGTTAATTCCTCTTCCTGGTGGGAAATGAGAGTTAAATTTGCCTGTCAAGACACCTCCAGCTAGTCTCTCATTGGTTCTCCCTATTCCTGTTCATCTTCCACAGAAATTGCAAACTGGGCCAAACAGGAGGTTAAAGGCACTGACTCTCCAAGTCGGGAGAGTGTTAGTAAAGCGTCTGGAATGTTGCACCCGAGTACCAGGGGTCGAAAACTGAGACATATTTGAACACGTCTCCCGATCACACGGTTGATCATACTCTGGGTTCCACATGCATGTTTTAGCTGAAGGAAGAATCCCTTAAACCTGGAGAGTTGAGACCCGTGGAATGGGTACCATGCAATATGACTTCAAAGGGTCTTCATTTGCTCACCGAACCTCTCCAATCCTATCACTGCTGCGTTTATGCCCCTGTACACATGCTTGGTTCTCTTTCGGAGACATAGCAATCCATAGGTTTTAAGATACTTACTAGTCAGGTACATTCTTAGGCGTTTAATATGGGGTGTTGAGCCCATTTCGTTGAGCAAGGAGTAGCTCTTGTCTATTCCATATTTGGCTTAAGCAACTTTATCTGTGCTCATTTCAATCTCTGGTTTTAGGCAGCACCCCAACTCACCTTTCCCCTTAGCAAGCATAAGTTGGTTTTCTAAATTTGAGACCCTGTTCTGTTTTGTAATTCAGTTCCTGTGTAGCCAAGTTTACATTCCGTGTATTAGTGATATCTTATGATGTTTCTTTTTCTGTGTGACTTATTTCAGTTAGAATCATCATACCTGGATCCACTCATTATGCTGCTACGGGCCTGATGACATAGATTTCATTGCTGAGTGATATTGCATTGTACGTAAGTACCACAACTTCTTTATCCATTACTCACTTTCTGCGATATTGAACTTGTACCGTAAACGAGGTTCTTGTAAACAGAGCCGTCCCAAACTTTGGGGTGGCTGTGTCTTTTTGATTTTAATTTCCCTAAGCTATAGGACCATAAGTGGAAGTGCCCTAGGCTCTGTTGCTTTGTTTTTTAGATGTTTCAGGAAACACCATACACTTCTCCCGAGTGGCTGTTGGCAATTTACATCCCGCCCATCAGCATAACAAGGCTCCCAGTTCTCCATGGCCTGTCCTGCCTTTCTGGATTTTACACTTTTTTCAGATGGCCCTTTTGACCGGGGGGAAGTGAGACTTCATTGTAGTGCAGATTTCCTTTGCAAGCTTGCTTGGTTGGCCAAAAAGGGCGTATGAGTTTTTTCCTGAATATATTCAGGGAAAAACGCATACGCCCTTTTTGGCCAAGTGCATCATTGTGGACGTTCTGCCTCTTTTCCTATGCTTTCAATGCAATTCCAGTCTACCTCCTGAAATCGGTTTCCTGCAATTCTGCCCCGCTTTCAAGTCCTCTTGGCAGCCTTACTTCAGTATATTTTTGGACAATAGCTGTCATTTATAACTCTGCAGGTTTGTGAATTACAGTGCCCCTGAGCTCCTTTCTTCAACTCGCGTTCTTGTGAGCTGGCCACAACTCCGCAGGATTGCTTCAGGCCCTAATCTGGTTCCGGCACGGCACGCTGAGCCTTTGGTTAATTCCTCTTCCTGGTGGGAAATGAGAGTTAAATTTGCCCGTCCAGACACCTCCAGCTAGTCTCTCATTGGTTCTCTCTATTCCTGTTCATCTTCCACAGAAATTGCAAACTGGGCCAAACAGGAGGTTAAAGGCACTGAGTCTCCAAGTCGGGAGAGTGTTAGTAAAGCGTCTGGAATGTTGCACCCGAGTACCAGGGGTCGAAAACTGAGACATATTTGAACACGTCTCCCGATCACACGGTTGATCATACTCTGGGTTCCACATGCATGTTTTAGCTGAAGGAAGAATCCCTTAAACCTGGAGAGTTGAGACCCGTGGAATGGGTACCATGCAATATGACTTCAAAGGGTCTTCATTTGCTCACTGAACCTCTCCAATCCTATCACTGCTGCGTTTATGCCCCTGTACACACGCTTGATTCTCTTTCGGAGACATAGCAATCCATAGGTTTTAAGATACTTACTAGTCAGGTACATTCTTAGGCGTTTAATATGGGGTGTTGAGCCCATTTCGTTGAGAAGGAGTAGCTCTTGTCTATTCCATATTTGGCTTAAGGAACTTTATCTGTGCTCATTTCAATCTCTCGTTTTAGGCAGCACCCCAAGTCACCTTTCCCCTTAAGCAAGCATAAGTTGGTTTTCTAAATTTGAGACCCTGTTCTGTTTTGTAATTCAGTTCCTGTGTAGCCAAGTTTACATTCCGTGTATTAGTGATATCTTATGATGTTTCTTTTTCTGTGTGACTTATTTCAGTTAGAATCATCATACCTGAGTCCACTCATTATGCTGCTACGGGCCTGATGACATAGATTTCATTGCTGAGTGATATTGCATTGTACGTAAGTACCACAACTTCTTTATCCATTATTCACTTTCTGCGATATTGAACTTGTACCGTAAACGAGGTTCTTGTAAACAGAGCCGTCCCAAACTTTGGGGTGGCTGTGTCTTTTTTACTTTAATTTCCCTAAGCTATAGGACCATAAGTGGAAGTGCTGTAGGCTCTGTTGCTTTGTTTTTTAGATGTTTCAGGAAACACCATACACTTCTCCCGAGTGGCTGTTGGCAATTTACATCCCGCCCATCAGCATAACAAGGCTTCCAGTTCTCCATGGCCTGTCCTGCCTTTCTGGATTTTACACTTTTTTCAGATGGCCCTTTTGACCGGGGGGAAGTGAGACTTCATTGTAGTGCAGATTTCCTTTGCAAGCTTGCTTGGTTGGCCAAAAAGGGCGTATGCGTTTTTTCCTGAATATATTCAGGAAAAAACGCATACGCCCTTTTTGGCCAAGTGCATCATTGTGGACGTTCTGCCTCTTTTCCTATGCTTTAACTGCCATTCCAGTCTACCTCCTGAAATCGGCTTCCTGCAATTCTGCCCCGCTTTCAAGTCCTCTTGGCAGCCTTACTTCAGTATATTTTTGGACGATAGCTGTCATTTATAACTCTGCAGGTTTGTGAATTACAGTGCCCCTGAGCTCCTTTCTTCAACTCGCTTTCTTGTGAGCTGGCTGCAACACCACAGGATTGCTTCAGGCCATAATCTGGTTCTGGCATGGCACGCTGAGCCTTTGGTTAATTCCTCTTCCTGGTGGGAAATGAGAGTTAAATTTGCCTGTCAAGACACCTCCAGCTAGTCTCTCATTGGTTCTCCCTATTCCTGTTCATCTTCCACAGAAATTGCAAACTGGGCCAAACAGGAGGTTAAAGGCACTGACTCTCCAAGTCGGGAGAGTGTTAGTAAAGCGTCTGGAATGTTGCACCCGAGTACCAGGGGTCAAAAACTGAGACATATTTGAACACGTCTCCCGATCACACGGTTGATCATACTCTGGGTTCCACATGCATGTTTTAGCTGAAGGAAGAATCCCTTAAACCTGGAGAGTTGAGACCCGTGGAATGGGTACCATGCAATATGACTTCAAAGGGTTTTCATTTGCTCACCAAACCTCTCCAATCCTATCACTGCTGCGTTTATGCCCCTGTACACACGCTTGTTTCTCTTTCGGAGACATAGCAATCCATAGGTTTTAAGATACTTACTAGTCAGGTACATTCTTAGGCGTTTAATATGGGGTGTTGAGCCCATTTCGTTGAGCAAGGAGTAGCTCTTGTCTATTCCATATTTGGCTTAAGCAACTTTATCTGTGCTCATTTCAATCTCTGGTTTTAGGCAGCACCCCAACTCACCTTTCCCCTTAGCAAGCATAAGTTGGTTTTCTAAATTTGAGACCCTGTTCTGTTTTGTAATTCAGTTCCTGTGTAGCCAAGTTTACATTCCGTGTATTAGTGATATCTTATGATGTTTCTTTTTCTGTGTGACTTATTTCAGTTAGAATCATCATACCTGGATCCACTCATTATGCTGCTACGGGCCTGATGACATAGATTTCATTGTTGAGTGATATTGCATTGTACGTAAGTACCACAACTTCTTTATCCATTACTCACTTTCTGCGATATTGAACTTGTACCGTAAACGAGGTTCTTGTAAACAGAGCCGTCCCAAACTTTGGGGTGGCTGTGTCTTTTTGATTTTAATTTCCCTAAGCTATAGGACCATAAGTGGAAGTGCCCTAGGCTCTGTTGCTTTGTTTTTTAGATGTTTCAGGAAACACCATACACTTCTCCCGAGTGGCTGTTGGCAATTTACATCCCGCCCATCAGCATAACAAGGCTCCCAGTTCTCCATGGCCTGTCCTGCCTTTCTGGATTTTACACTTTTTTCAGATGGCCCTTTTGACCGGGGGGAAGTGAGACTTCATTGTAGTGCAGATTTCCTTTGCAAGCTTGCTTGGTTGGCCAAAAAGTGCCTATGCGTTTTTTCCTGAATATATTCAGGAAAAAACGCATAGGCCCTTTTTGGCCAAGTGCATCATTGTGGACTTTCTGCCTCTTTTCCTATCCTTTAACTGCAATTCCAGTCTACCTCCTGAAATCGGTTTCCTGCAATTCTGCCCCGCTTTCAAGTCCTCTTGGCAGCCTTACTTCAGTATATTTTTGGACGATAGCTGTCATTTATAACTCTGCAGGTTTGTGAATTACAGTGCCCCTGAGCTCCTTTCTTCAACTCGCTTTCTTGTGAGCTGGTTGCAACACCGCAGGATTGCTTCAGGCCCTAATCTGGTTCCGGCACGGCACGCTGAGCCTTTTGTTAATTCCTCTTCCTGGTGGGAAATGAAAGTTAAATTTGCCCGTCCAGACACTTCCAGCTAGTCTCTCATTGGTTCTCCCTATTCCTGTTCATCTTCCGCAGAAATTGCAAACTGGGCCAAACAGGAGGTTAAAGGCACTGACTCTCCAAGTCGAGAGAGTGTTAGTAAAGCATCTGGAATGTTGCACCCGAGTACCAGGGGACGAGAACTGACACATATTTGAACACGTCTCCCGATCACACGGTTGATCATACTCTGGGTTCCACATGCATGTTTTAGCTGAAGGAAGAATTCCTTAAACCTGGAGAGTTGAGACCCGTGGAATGGGTACCATGCAATATGACTTCAAAGGGTCTTCATTTGCTCACCGAACCTCTCCAATCCTATCACTGCTGCGTTTATACCCCTGTACACACTCTTGATTCTCTTTCGGAGACATAGCAATCCATAGGTTTTAAGATACTTACTAGTCAGGTACATTCTTAGGCATTTAATATGGGGTGTTGAGTCCATTTCGTTGAGCAAGGAGTAGCACTTGTCTATTCCATATTTGGCTTAAGGAACTTTATCTGTGCTCATTTCAATCTCTGGTTTTAGGCAGCACCCCAACTCACCTTTCCCCTTAGCAAGCATAAGTTGGTTTTCTAAATTTGAGACCCTGTTCTGTTTTGTAATTCAGTTCCTGTGTAGCCAAGTTTACATTCCGTGTATTAGTGATATCTTATGATGTTTCTTTTTCTGTGTGACTTATTTCAGTTAGAATCATCATACCTGAATCCACTCATTATGCTGCTACGGGCCTGATGACATAGATTTCATTGCTGAGTGATATTGCATTGTACGTAAGTACCACAACTTCTTTATCCATTATTCAATTTCTGCGATATTGAACTTGTACCGTAAACGAGGTTCTTGTAAACAGAGCCGTCCCAAACTTTGGGGTGGCTGTGTCTTTTTGATTTTAATTTCCCTAAGCTATAGGACCATAAGTGGAAGTGCCCTACGCTCTGTTGCTTTTTTTTTAGATGTTTCAGGAAACACCATACACTTCTCCCGAGTGGCTGTTGGCAAATTACATCCCGCCCATCAGCATAACAAGGCTCCCAGTTCTCCATGGCCTGTCCTGCCTTCTGGATTTTACACTTTTTTCAGATGGCCCTTTTGACCGGGGGGAAGTGAGACTTCATTGTAGTGCAGATTTCCTTTGCAAGCTTGCTTGGTTGGCCAAAAAGGGCGTATGCGTTTTTTCCTGAATATATTCAGGAAAAAACGCATACGCCCATTTTTGGCCAAGTGCATCATTGTGGACGTTCTGCCTCTTTTCCTATGCTTTCAATGCAATTCCAGTCTACCTCCTGAAATCGGTTTCCTGCAATTCTGCCCCGCTTTCAAGTCCTCTTGGCAGCCTTACTTCAGTATATTTTTGGACGATAGCTGTCATTTATAACTCTGCAGGTTTGGGAATTACAGTGCCCCTGAGCTCCTTTCTTCAACTCGCTTTCTTGTGAGCTGGCCGCAACACCGCAGGATTGCTTCAGGCCCTAATCTGGTTCCGGCACGGCATGCTGAGCCTTTGGTTAATTCCTCTTCCTGGTGGGAAATGAGAGTTAAATTTGCCCGTCCAGACACCTCCAGCTAGTCTCTCATTGGTTCTCCCTATTCCTGTTCATCTTCCGCAGAAATTGCAAACTGGGCCAAACAGGATGTTAAAGGCACTGACTCTCCAAGTCGGGAGAGTGTTAGTAAAGCGTCTGGAATGTTGCACCCGAGTACCAGGGGATGAGAACTGAGACATATTTGAAAACGTCTCCCGATCACACGGTTGATCATACTCTGGGTTCCACATGCATGTTTTAGCTGAAGGAAGAATCCCTTAAACCAGGAGAGTTGAGACCCGTGGAATGGGTACCATGCAATATGACTTCAAAGGGTCTTCATTTGTTCACCGAACCTCTCCAATCCTATCACTGCTGCGTTTATGCCCCTGTACACACGTTTGATTCTCTTTCGGAGACATAGCAATCCATAGGTTTTAAGATACTTACTAGTCAGGTGCATTCTTAGGCGTTTAATATGGGGTGTTGAGCCCATTTCGTTGAGAAGGAGTAGCTCTTGTCTATTCCATATTTGGCTTAAGGAACTTTATCTGTGCTCATTTCAATCTCTGGTTTTAGGCAGCACCCCAACTCACCTTTCCCCTTAAGCAAGCATAAGTTGGTTTTCTAAATTTGAGACCCTGTTCTGTTTTGTAATTCAGTTCCTGTGTAGCCAAGTTTACATTCCGTGTATTAGTGATATCTTATGATGTTTCTTTTTCTGTGTGACTTATTTCAGTTAGAATCATCATACCTGAGTCCACTCATTATGCTGCTACGGGCCTGATGACATAGATTTCACTGCTGAGTGATATTGCATTGTACGTAAGTACCACAACTTCTTTATCCATTATTCACTTTCTGCGATATTGAACTTGTACCGTAAACGAGGTTCTTGTAAACAGAGCCGTCCCTAATTTTGGGGTGGCTGTGTCTTTTTTACTTTAATTTCCCTAAGCTATAGGACCATAAGTGGAAGTGCTGTAGGCTCTGTTGCTTTGTTTTTTAGATGTTTCAGGAAACACCATACACTTCTCCCGAGTGGCTGTTGGCAATTTACATCCCGCCCATCAGCATAACAAGGCTCCCAGTTCTCCATGGCCTGTCCTGCCTTTCTGGATTTTACACTTTTTTCAGATGGCCCTTTTGACCGGGGGGAAGTGAGACTTCATTGTAGTGCAGATTTCCTTTGCAAGCTTGCTTGGTTGGCCAAAAAGGGCGTATGCATTTTTTCCTGAATATATTCAGGAAAAAACGCATACGCCCTTTTTGGCCAAGTGCATCATTGTGGACGTTCTGCCTGTTTTCCTATGCTTTAACTGCCATTCCAGTCTACCTCCTGAAATCGGTTTCCTGCAATTCTGCCCCGCTTTCAAGTCCTCTTGGCAGCCTTACTTCAGTATATTTTTGGACGATAGCTGTCATTTATAACTCTGCAGGTTTGTGAATTACAGTGCCCCTGAGCTCCTTTCTTCTACTCGCTTTCTTGTGAGCTGGCTGCAACACCACAGGATTGCTTCAGGCCATAATCTGGTTCTGGCATGGCACGCTGAGCCTTTGGTTAATTCCTCTTCCTGGTGGGAAATGAGAGTTAAATTTGCCTGTCAAGACACCTCCAGCTAGTCTCTCATTGGTTCTCCCTATTCCTGTTCATCTTCCACAGAAATTGCAAACTGGGCCAAACAGGAGGTTAAAGGCACTGACTCTCCAAGTCGGGAGAGTGTTAGTAAAGCGTCTGGAATGTTGCACCCGAGTACCAGGGGTCAAAAACTGAGACATATTTGAACACGTCTCCCGATCACACGGTTGATCATACTCTGGGTTCCACATGCATGTTTTAGCTGAAGGAAGAATCCCTTAAACCTGGAGAGTTGAGACCCGTGGAATGGGTACCATGCAATATGACTTCAAAGGGTCTTCATTTGCTCACCAAACCTCTCCAATCCTATCACTGCTGCGTTTATGCCCCTGTACACACGCTTGTTTCTCTTTCGGAGACATAGCAATCCATAGGTTTTAAGATACTTACTAGTCAGGTACATTCTTAGGCGTTTAATATGGGGTGTTGAGCCCATTTCGTTGAGCAAGGAGTAGCTCTTGTCTATTCCATATTTGGCTTAAGGAACTTTATCTGTGCTCATTTAAATCTCTGGTTTTAGGCAGCACCCCAACTCACCTTTCCCATTAGCAAGCATAAGTTGGTTTTCTAAATTTGAGACCCTGTTCTGTTTTGTAATTCAGTTCCTGTGTAGCCAAGTTTACATTCCGTGTATTAGTGATATCTTATGATGTTTCTTTTTCTGTGTGACTTATTTCAGTTAGAATCATCATACCTGGATCCACTCATTATGCTGCTACGGGCCTGATGACATAGATTTCATTGTTGAGTGATATTGCATTGTACGTAAGTACCACAACTTCTTTATCCATTACTCACTTTCTGCGATATTGAACTTGTACCGTAAACGAGGTTCTTGTAAACAGAGCCGTCCCAAACTTTGGGGTGGCTGTGTCTTTTTGATTTTAATTTCCCTAAGCTATAGGACCATAAGTGGAAGTGCCCTAGGCTCTGTTGCTTTGTTTTTTAGATGTTTCAGGAAACACCATACACTTCTCCCGAGTGGCTGTTGGCAATTTACATCCCGCCCATCAGCATAACAAGGCTCCCAGTTCTCCATGGCCTGTCCTGCCTTTCTGGATTTTACACTTTTTTCAGATGGCCCTTTTGACCGGGGGGAAGTGAGACTTCATTGTAGTGCAGATTTCCTTTGCAAGCTTGCTTGGTTGGCCAAAAAGTGCGTATGCGTTTTTTCCTGAATATATTCAGGAAAAAACGCATATGCCCTTTTTGGCCAAGTGCATCATTGTGGACTTTCTGCCTCTTTTCCTATGCTTTAACTGCAATTCCAGTCTACCTCCTGAAATCGGTTTCCTGCAATTCTGCCCCGCTTTCAAGTCCTCTTGGCAGCCTTACTTCAGTATATTTTTGGACGATAGCTGTCATTTATAACTCTGCAGGTTTGTGAATTACAGTGCCCCTGAGCTCCTTTCTTCAACTCGCTTTCTTGTGAGCTGGTTGCAACACCGCAGGATTGCTTCAGGCCCTAATCTGGTTCCGGCACGGCACGCTGAGCCTTTTGTTAATTCCTCTTCCTGGTGGGAAATGAAAGTTAAATTTGCCCGTCCAGACACTTCCAGCTAGTCTCTCATTGGTTCTCCCTATTCCTGTTCATCTTCCGCAGAAATTGCAAACTGGGCCAAACAGGAGGTTAAAGGCACTGACTCTCCAAGTCGAGAGAGTGTTAGTAAAGCGTCTGGAATGTTGCACCCGAGTACCAGGGGACGAGAACTGACACATATTTGAACACGTCTCCCGATCACACGGTTGATCATACTCTGGGTTCCACATGCATGTTTTAGCTGAAGGAAGAATTCCTTAAACCTGGAGAGTTGAGACCCGTGGAATGGGTACCATGCAATATGACTTCAAAGGGTCTTCATTTGCTCACCGAACCTCTCCAATCCTATCACTGCTGCGTTTATACCCCTGTACACACTCTTGATTCTCTTTCGGAGACATAGCAATCCATAGGTTTTAAGATACTTACTAGTCAGGTACATTCTTAGGCATTTAATATGGGGTGTTGAGTCCATTTCGTTGAGCAAGGAGTAGCACTTGTCTATTCCATATTTGGCTTAAGGAACTTTATCTGTGCTCATTTCAATCTCTGGTTTTAGGCAGCACCCCAACTCACCTTTCCCCTTAGCAAGCATAAGTTGGTTTTCTAAATTTGAGACCCTGTTCTGTTTTGTAATTCAGTTCCTGTGTAGCCAAGTTTACATTCCGTGTATTAGTGATATCTTATGATGTTTCTTTTTCTGTGTGACTTATTTCAGTTAGAATCATCATACCTGAATCCACTCATTATGCTGCTACGGGCCTGATGACATAGATTTCATTGCTGAGTGATATTGCATTGTACGTAAGTACCACAACTTCTTTATCCATTATTCAATTTCTGCGATATTGAACTTGTACCGTAAACGAGGTTCTTGTAAACAGAGCCGTCCCAAACTTTGGGGTGGCTGTGTCTTTTTGATTTTAATTTCCCTAAGCTATAGGACCATAAGTGGAAGTGCCCTACGCTCTGTTGCTTTTTTTTTAGATGTTTCAGGAAACACCATACACTTCTCCCGAGTGGCTGTTGGCAAATTACATCCCGCCCATCAGCATAACAAGGCTCCCAGTTCTCCATGGCCTGTCCTGCCTTCTGGATTTTACACTTTTTTCAGATGGCCCTTTTGACCGGGGGGAAGTGAGACTTCATTGTAGTGCAGATTTCCTTTGCAAGCTTGCTTGGTTGGCCAAAAAGGGCGTATGCGTTTTTTCCTGAATATATTCAGGAAAAAACGCATACGCCCATTTTTGGCCAAGTGCATCATTGTGGACGTTCTGCCTCTTTTCCTATGCTTTCAATGCAATTCCAGTCTACCTCCTGAAATCGGTTTCCTGCAATTCTGCCCCGCTTTCAAGTCCTCTTGGCAGCCTTACTTCAGTATATTTTTGGACGATAGCTGTCATTTATAACTCTGCAGGTTTGGGAATTACAGTGCCCCTGAGCTCCTTTCTTCAACTCGCTTTCTTGTGAGCTGGCCGCAACACCGCAGGATTGCTTCAGGCCCTAATCTGGTTCCGGCACGGCATGCTGAGCCTTTGGTTAATTCCTCTTCCTGGTGGGAAATGAGAGTTAAATTTGCCCGTCCAGACACCTCCAGCTAGTCTCTCATTGGTTCTCCCTATTCCTGTTCATCTTCCGCAGAAATTGCAAACTGGGCCAAACAGGATGTTAAAGGCACTGACTCTCCAAGTCGGGAGAGTGTTAGTAAAGCGTCTGGAATGTTGCACCCGAGTACCAGGGGATGAGAACTGAGACATATTTGAAAACGTCTCCCGATCACACGGTTGATCATACTCTGGGTTCCACATGCATGTTTTAGCTGAAGGAAGAATCCCTTAAACCAGGAGAGTTGAGACCCGTGGAATGGGTACCATGCAATATGACTTCAAAGGGTCTTCATTTGTTCACCGAACCTCTCCAATCCTATCACTGCTGCGTTTATGCCCCTGTACACACGTTTGATTCTCTTTCGGAGACATAGCAATCCATAGGTTTTAAGATACTTACTAGTCAGGTGCATTCTTAGGCGTTTAATATGGGGTGTTGAGCCCATTTCGTTGAGAAGGAGTAGCTCTTGTCTATTCCATATTTGGCTTAAGGATCTTTATCTGTGCTCATTTCAATCTCTGGTTTTAGGCAGCACCCCAACTCACCTTTCCCCTTAAGCAAGCATAAGTTGGTTTTCTAAATTTGAGACCCTGTTCTGTTTTGTAATTCAGTTCCTGTGTAGCCAAGTTTACATTCCGTGTATTAGTGATATCTTATGATGTTTCTTTTTCTGTGTGACTTATTTCAGTTAGAATCATCATACCTGAGTCCACTCATTATGCTGCTACGGGCCTGATGACATAGATTTCATTGCTGAGTGATATTGCATTGTACGTAAGTACCACAACTTCTTTATCCATTATTCACTTTCTGCGATATTGAACTTGTACCGTAAACGAGGTTCTTGTAAACAGAGCCGTCCCTAATTTTGGGGTGGCTGTGTCTTTTTTACTTTAATTTCCCTAAGCTATAGGACCATAAGTGGAAGTGCTGTAGGCTCTGTTGCTTTGTTTTTTAGATGTTTCAGGAAACACCATACACTTCTCCCGAGTGGCTGTTGGCAATTTACATCCCGCCCATCAGCATAACAAGGCTCCCAGTTCTCCATGGCCTGTCCTGCCTTTCTGGATTTTACACTTTTTTCAGATGGCCCTTTTGACCGGGGGGAAGTGAGACTTCATTGTAGTGCAGATTTCCTTTGCAAGCTTGCTTGGTTGGCCAAAAAGGGCGTATGCGTTTTTTCCTGAATATATTCAGGAAAAAACGCATACGCCCTTTTTGGCCAAGTGCATCATTGTGGATGTTCTGCCTGTTTTCCTATGCTTTAACTGCCATTCCAGTCTACCTCCTGAAATCGGTTTCCTGCAATTCTGCCCCGCTTTCAAGTCCTCTTGGCAGCCTTACTTCAGTATATTTTTGGACGATAGCTGTCATTTATAACTCTGCAGGTTTGTGAATTACAGTGCCCCTGAGCTCCTTTCTTCAACTCGCTTTCTTGTGAGCTGGCTGCAACACCACAGGATTGCTTCAGGCCATAATCTGGTTCTGGCATGGCATGCTGCGCCTTTGGTTAATTCCTCTTCCTGGTGGGAAATGAGAGTTAAATTTGCCCGTCAAGACACCTCCAGCTAGTCTCTCATTGGTTCTCCCTATTCCTGTTCATCTTCCACAGAAATTGCAAACTGGGCCAAACAGGAGGTTAAAGGCACTGACTCTCCAAGTCGGGAGAGTGTTAGTAAAGCGTCTGGAATGTTGCACCCGAGTACCAGGGGTCGAAAACTGAGACATATTTGAACACGTCTCCCGATCACACGGTTGATCATACTCTGGGTTCCACATGCATGTTTTAGCTGAAGGAAGAATCCCTTAAACCTGGAGAGTTGAGACCCGTGGAATGGGTACCATGCAATATGACTTCAAAGGGTCTTCATTTGCTCACCGAACCTCTCCAATCCTATCACTGCTGCGTTTATGCCCCTGTACACACGCTTGTTTCTCTTTCGGAGACATAGCAATCCATAGGTTTTAAGATACTTACTAGTCAGGTACATTCTTAGGCGTTTAATATGGGGTGTTGAGCCCATTTCGTTGAGCAAGGAGTAGCTCTTGTCTATTCCATATTTGGCTTAAGGAACTTTATCTGTGCTCATTTCAATCTCTGGTTTTAGGCAGCACCCCAACTCACCTTTCCCATTAGCAAGCATAAGTTGGTTTTCTAAATTTGAGACCCTGTTCTGTTTTGTAATTCAGTTCCTGTGTAGCCAAGTTTACATTCCGTGTATTAGTGATATCTTATGATGTTTCTTTTTCTGTGTGACTTATTTCAGTTAGAATCATCATACCTGGATCCACTCATTATGCTGCTACGGGCCTGATGACATAGATTTCATTGCTGAGTGATATTGCATTGTACGTAAGTACCACAACTTCTTTATCCATTACTCACTTTCTGCGATATTGAACTTGTACCGTAAACGAGGTTCTTGTAAACAGAGCCGTCCCAAACTTTGGAGTGGCTGTGTCTTTTTGATTTTAATTTCCCTAAGCTATAGGACCATAAGTGGAAGTGCCCTAGGCTCTGTTGCTTTGTTTTTTAGATGTTTCAGGAAACACCATACACTTCTCCCGAGTGGCTGTTGGCAATTTACATCCCGCCCATCAGCATAACAAGGCTCCCAGTTCTCCATGGCCTGTCCTGCCTTTCTGGATTTTACACTTTTTTCAGATGGCCCTTTTGACCGGGGGGAAGTGAGACTTCATTGTAGTGCAGATTTCCTTTGCAAGCTTGCTTGGTTGGCCAAAAAGGGCGTATGCGTTTTTTCCTGAATATATTCAGGGAAAAACGCATACGCCCTTTTTGGCCAAGTGCATCATTGTGGACGTTCTGCCTCTTTTCCTATGCTTTCACTGCAATTCCAGGCTACCTCCTGAAATCGGTTTCCTGCAATTCTGCCCCGCTTTCAAGTCCTCTTGGCAGCCTTACTTCAGTATATTTTTGGACGATAGCTGTCATTTATAACTCTGCAGTTTTGTGAATTACAGTGCCCCTGAGCTCCTTTCTTCAACTCCCGTTCTTGTGAGCTGGCCACAACTCCGCAGGATTGCTTCAGGCCCGAATCTGGTTCCGGCACGGCACGCTGAGCCTTTGGTTAATTCCTCTTCCTGGTGGGAAATGAGAGTTAAATTTGCCCGTCCAGACACCTCCAGCTAGTCTCTCATTGGTTCTCCCTATTCCTGTTCATCTTCCGCAGAAATTGCAAACTGGGCCAAACAGGATGTTAAAGGCACTGACTCTCCAAGTCGGGAGAGTGTTAGTAAAGCGTCTGGAATGTTGCACCCGAGTACCAGGGGATGAGAACTGAGACATATTTGAAAACGTCTCCCGATCACACGGTGGATCATACTCTGGGTTCCACATGCATGTTTTAGCTGAAGGAAGAATCCCTTAAACCAGGAGAGTTGAGACCCGTGGAATGGGTACCATGCAATATGACTTAAAAGGGTCTTCATTTGTTCACCGAACCTCTCCAATCCTATCACTGCTGCGTTTATGCCACTGTACACACGTTTGATTCTCTTTCGGAGACATAGCAATCCATAGGTTTTAAGATACTTACTAGTCAGGTACATTCTTAGGCGTTTAATATGGGGTGTTGAGTCCATTTCATTGAGCAAGGAGTAGCTCTTGTCTATTCCATATTTGGCTTAAGGAACTTTATCTGTACTCATTTCAATCTCTGGTTTTAGGCATCACCCCAACTCACCTTTCCCCTTAGCAAGCATAAGTTGGTTTTCTAAATTTGAGACCCTGTTCTGTTTTGTAATTCAGTTCCTGTGTAGCGAAGTTTACATTCCGTGTATTAGTGATATCTTATGATGTTTCTTTTTTTGTGTGACTTATTTCAGTTAGAATCATCATACCTGGATCCACTGATTATGCTGCTACGGGCCTGATGACATAGATTTCATTGCTGAGTGATATTGCATTGTACGTAAGTACCACAACTTCTTTATCCATTATTCACTTTCTGCGATATTGAACTTGTACCATAAACGAGGTTCTTGTAAACAGAGCCGTCCCAAACTTTGGGGTGGCTGTGTCTTTTTTATTTTAATTTCCCTAAGCTATAGGACCATAAGTGGAAGTGCCCTAGGCTCTGTTGCTTTGTTTTTTAGATGTTTCAGGAAACAGCATACACTTCTCCTGAGTGGCTGTTGGCAATTTACATCCCGCCCATCAGCATAACAAGGCTCCCAGTTCTCCATGGCCTGTCCTGCCTTCTGGATTTTACACTTTTTTCAGATGGCCCTTTTGACCGGGGGGAAGTGAGACTTCATTGTAGTGCAGATTTCCTTTGCAAGCTTGCTTGGTTGGCCAAAAAGCGCGTATGCGTTTTTTCCTGAATATATTCAGGGAAAAACGCATACGCCCTTTTTGGCCAAGTGCATCATTGTGGACGTTCTGCCTCTTTTCCTATGCTTTCAATGCAATTCCAGTCTACCTCCTGAAATCGGTTTCCTGCAATTCTGCCCCGCTTTCAAGTCCTCTTGGCAGCCTTACTTCAGTATATTTTTGGACGATAGCTGTCATTTATAACTCTGCAGGTTTGTGAATTACAGTGCCCCTGAGCTCCTTTCTTCAACTCGCGTTCTTGTGAGCTGGCCACAACTCCGCAGGATTGCTTCAGGCCCTAATCTTGTTCCGGCACGGCACGCTGAGCCTTTGGTTAATTCCTCTTCCTGGTGGGAAATGAGAGTTAAATTTGCCCGTCCAGACACCTCCAGCTAGACTCTCATTGGTTCTCCCTATTCCTGTTCATCTTCCACAGAAATTGCAAACTGGGCCAAACAGGAGGTTAAAGGCACTGACTCTCCAAGTCAGGAGAGTGTTAGTAAATCGTCTGGAATGTTGCACCCGAGTACCAGGGGTCGAAAACTGAGACATATTTGAACACGTCTCCCGATCACACGGTTGATCATACTCTGGGTTCCACATGCATGTTTTAGCTGAAGGAAGAATCCCTTAAACCTGGAGAGTTGAGACCCGTGGAATGGGTACCATGCAATATGACTTCAAAGGGTCTTCATTTGCTCACTGAACCTCTCCAATCCTATCACTGCTGCGTTTATGCCCCTGTACACACGCTTGATTCTCTTTCGGAGACATAGCAATCCATAGGTTTTAAGATACTTACTAGTCAGGTACATTCTTAGGCGTTTAATATGGGGTGTTGAGCCCATTTCGTTGAGAAGGAGTAGCTCTTGTCTATTCCATATTTGGCTTAAGCAACTTTATCTGTGCTCATTTCAATCTCTGGTTTTAGGCAGCACCCCAACTCACCTTTCCCCTTAAGCAAGCATAAGTTGGTTTTCTAAATTTGAGACCCTGTTCTGTTTTGTAATTCAGTTCCTGTGTAGCCAAGTTTACATTCCGTGTATTAGTGATATCTTATGATGTTTCTTTTTCTGTGTGACTTATTTCAGTTAGAATCATCATACCTGAGTCCACTCATTATGCTGCTATGGGCCTGATGACATAGATTTCATTGCTGAGTGATATTGCATTGTACGTAAGTACCACAACTTCTTTATCCATTATTCACTTTCTGCGATATTGAACTTGTACCGTAAACGAGGTTCTTGTAAACAGAGCCGTCCCAAACTTTGGGGTGGCTGTGTCTTTTTTACTTTAATTTCCCTAAGCTATAGGACCATAAGTGGAAGTGCTGTAGGCTCTGTTGCTTTGTTTTTTAGATGTTTCAGGAAACACCATACACTTCTCCCGAGTGGCTGTTGGCAATTTACATCCCGCCCATCAGCATAACAAGGCTCCCAGTTCTCCATGGCCTGTCCTGCCTTTCTGGATTTTACACTTTTTTCAGATGGCCCTTTTGACCGGGGGGAAGTGAGACTTCATTGTAGTGCAGATTTCCTTTGCAAGCTTGCTTGGTTGGCCAAAAAGGGCGTATGCGTTTTTTCCTGAATATATTCAGGAAAAAACGCATACGCCCTTTTTGGCCAAGTGCATCATTGTGGACGTTCTGCCTCTTTTCCTATGCTTTAACTGCCATTCCAGTCTACCTCCTGAAATCGGTTTCCTGCAATTCTGCCCCGCTTTCAAGTCCTCTTGGCAGCCTTACTTCAGTATATTTTTGGACGATAGCTGTCATTTATAACTCTGCAGGTTTGTGAATTACAGTGCCCCTGAGCTCCTTTCTTCAACTCGCTTTCTTGTGAGCTGGTTGCAACACCGCAGGATTGCTTCAGGCCCTAATCTGGTTCTGGCACGGCACGCTGAGCCTTTGGTTAATTCCTCTTCCTGGTGGGAAATGAAAGTTAAATTTGCCCGTCCAGACACTTCCAGCTAGTCTCTCATTGGTTCTCCCTATTCCTGTTCATCTTCCACAGAAATTGCAAACTGGGCCAAACAGGAGGTTAAAGGCACTGACTCTCCAAGTCGAGAGAGTGTTAGTAAAGCGTCTGGAATGTTGCACCCGAGTACCAGGGGACGAGAATTGACTCATATTTGAACACGTCTCCCGATCACACGGTTGATCATACTCTGGGTTCCACATGCATGTTTTAGCTGAAGGAAGAATCCCTTAAACCTGGAGAGTTGAGACCCGTGGAATGGGTACCATGCAATATGACTTCAAAGGGTCTTCATTTGCTCACCGAACCTCTCCAATCCTATCACTGCTGCGTTTATACCCCTGTACACACTCTTGATTCTCTTTCGGAGACATAGCAATCCATAGGTTTTAAGATACTTACTAGTCAGGTACATTCTTAGGCGTTTAATATGGGGTGTTGAGTCCATTTCGTTGAGCAAGGAGTAGCACTTGTCTATTCCATATTTGGCTTAAGGAACTTTATCTGTGCTCATTTCAATCTCTGGTTTTAGGCAGCACCCCAACTCACCTTTCCCCTTAGCAAGCATAAGTTGGTTTTCTAAATTTGAGACCCTGTTCTGTTTTGTAATTCAGTTCCTGTGTAGCCAAGTTTACATTCCGTGTATTAGTGATATCTTATGATGTTTCTTTTTCTGTGTGACTTATTTCAGTTAGAATCATCATACCTGAATCCACTCATTATGCTGCTACGGGCCTGATGACATAGATTTCATTGCTGAGTGATATTGCATTGTACGTAAGTACCACAACTTCTTTATCCATTATTCAATTTCTGCGATATTGAACTTGTACCGTAAACGAGGTTCTTGTAAACAGAGCCGTCCCAAACTTTGGGGTGGCTGTGTCTTTTTGATTTTAATTTCCCTAAGCTACAGGACCATAAGTGGAAGTGCCCTAGGCTCTGTTGCTTTTTTTTTAGATGTTTCAGGAAACACCATACACTTCTCCCGAGTGGCTGTTGGCAATTTACATCCCGCCCATCAGCATAACAAGGCTCCCAGTTCTCCATGGCCTGTCCTGCCTTTCTGGATTTTACACTTTTTTCAGATGGCCCTTTTGACCGGGGAGAAGTGAGACTTCATTGTAGTGCAGATTTCCTTTGCAAGCTTGCTTGGTTGGCCAAAAAGGGCGTATGCGTTTTTTCCTGAATATATTCAGGAAAAAACGCATACGCCCTTTTTGGCCAAGTGCATCATTGTGGACGTTCTGCCTCTTTTCCTATGCTTTAACTGCCATTCCAGTCTACCTCCTGAAATCGGTTTCCTGCAATTCTGCCCCGCTTTCAAGTCCTCTTGGCAGCCTTACTTCAGTATATTTTTGGACGATAGCTGTCATTTATAACTCTGCAGGTTTGTGAATTACAGTGCCCCTGAGCTCCTTTCTTCAACTCGCTTTCTTGTGAGCTGGCTGCAACACCACAGGATTGCTTCAGGCCATAATCTGGTTCTGGCATGGCACGCTGAGCCTTTGGTTAATTCCTCTTCCTGGTGGGAAATGAGAGTTAAATTTGCCTGTCAAGACACCTCCAGCTAGTCTCTCATTGGTTCTCCCTATTCCTGTTCATCTTCCACAGAAATTGCAAACTGGGCCAAACAGGAGGTTAAAGGCACTGAGTCTCCAAGTCGGGAGAGTGTTAGTAAAGCGTCTGGAATGTTGCACCCGAGTACCAGCGGTCGAAAACTGAGACATATTTGAACACGTCTCCCGATCACACGGTTGATCATACTCTGGGTTCCACATGCATGTTTTAGCTGAAGGAAGAATCCCTTAAACCTGGAGAGTTGAGACCCGTGGAATGGGTACCATGCAATATGACTTCCAAGGGTCTTCATTTGCTCACCGAACCTCTCCAATCCTATCACTGCTGCGTTTATACCCCTGTACACACTCTTGATTCTCTTTCGGAGACATAGCAATCCATAGGTTTTAAGATACTTACTAGTCAGGTACATTCTTAGGCGTTTAATATGGGGTGTTGAGTCCATTTCGTTGAGCAAGGAGTAGCACTTGTCTATTCCATATTTGGCTTAAGGAACTTTATCTGTGCTCATTTCAATCTCTGGTTTTAGGCAGCACCCCAACTCACCTTTCCCCTTAGCAAGCATAAGTTGGTTTTCTAAATTTGAGACCCTGTTCTGTTTTGTAATTCAGTTCCTGTGTAGCCAAGTTTACATTCCGTGTATTAGTGATATCTTATGATGTTTCTTTTTCTGTGTGACTTATTTCAGTTAGAATCATCATACCTGAATCCACTCATTATGCTGCTACGGGCCTGATGACATAGATTTCATTGCTGAGTGATATTGCATTGTACGTAAGTACCACAACTTCTTTATCCATTATTCAATTTCTGCGATATTGAACTTGTACCGTAAACGAGGTTCTTGTAAACAGAGCCGTCCCAAACTTTGGGGTGGCTGTGTCTTTTTGATTTTAATTTCCCTAAGCTATAGGACCATAAGTGGAAGTGCCCTAGGCTCTGTTGCTTTTTTTTTAGATGTTTCAGGAAACACCATACACTTCTCCCGAGTGGTTGTTGGCAAATTACATCCCGCCCATCAGCATAACAAGGCTCCCAGTTCTCCATGGCCTGTCCTGCCTTCTGGATTTTACACTTTTTTCAGATGGCCCTTTTGACCGGGGGGAAGTGAGACTTCATTGTAGTGCAGATTTCCTTTGCAAGCTTGCTTGGTTGGCCAAAAAGGGCGTATGCGTTTTTTCCTGAATATATTCAGGAAAAAACGCATACGCCCTTTTTGGCCAAGTGCATCATTGTGGACGTTCTGCCTCTTTTCCTATGCTTTCAATGCAATTCCAGTCTACCTCCTGAAATCGGTTTCCTGCAATTCTGCCCCGCTTTCAAGTCCTCTTGGCAGCCTTACTTCAGTATATTTTTGGACGATAGCTGTCATTTATAACTCTGCAGGTTTGGGAATTACAGTGCCCCTGAGCTCCTTTCTTCAACTCCCTTTCTTGTGAGCTGGCCGCAACACCGCAGGATTGCTTCAGGCCCTAATCTGGTTCCGGCACGGCATGCTGAGCCTTTGGTTAATTCCTCTTCCTGGTGGGAAATGAGAGTTAAATTTGCCCGTCCAGACACCTCCAGCTAGTCTCTCATTGGTTCTCCCTATTCCTGTTCATCTTCCGCAGAAATTGCAAACTGGGCCAAACAGGATGTTAAAGGCACTGACTCTCCAAGTCGGGAGAGTGTTAGTAAAGCGTCTGGAATGTTGCACCCGAGTACCAGGGGATGAGAACTGAGACATATTTGAAAACGTCTCCCGATCACACGGTTGATCATACTCTGGGTTCCACATGCATGTTTTAGCTGAAGGAAGAATCCCTTAAACCATGAGAGTTGAGACCCGTGGAATGGGTACCATGCAATATGACTTCAAAGGGTCTTCATTTGTTCACCGAACCTCTCCAATCCTATCACTGCTGCGTTTATGCCCCTGTACACACGTTTGATTCTCTTTCGGAGACATAGCAATCCATAGGTTTTAAGATACTTACTAGTCAGGTACATTCTTAGGCGTTTAATATGGGGTGTTGAGTCCATTTCATTGAGCAAGGAGTAGCTCTTGTCTATTCCATATTTGGCTTAAGGAACTTTATCTGTACTCATTTCAATCTCTGGTTTTAGGCATCACCCCAACTCACCTTTCCCCTTAGCAAGCATAAGTTGGTTTTCTAAATTTGAGACCCTGTTCTGTTTTGTAATTCAGTTCCTGTGTAGCCAAGTTTACATTCCGTGTATTAGTGATATCTTATGATGTTTCTTTTTCTGTGTGACTTATTTCAGTTAGAATCATCATACCTGAATCCACTGATTATGCTGCTACGGGCCTGATGACATAGATTTCATTGCTGAGTGATATTGCATTGTACGTAAGTACCACAACTTCTTTATCCATTATTCACTTTCTGCGATATTGAATTTGTACCGTAAACGAGGTTCTTGTAAACAGAGCCGTCCCAAACTTTGGGGTGGCTGTGTCTTTTTTACTTTAATTTCCCTAAGCTATAGGACCATAAGTGGAAGTGCTGTAGGCTCTGTTGCTTTGTTTTTTAGATGTTTCAGGAAACACCATACACTTCTCCCGAGTGGCTGTTGGCAATTTACATCCCGCCCATCAGCATAACAAGGCTCCCAGTTCTCCATGGCCTGTCCTGCCTTTCTGGATTTTACACTTTTTTCAGATGGCCCTTTTGACCGGGGAGAAGTGAGACTTCATTGTAGTGCAGATTTCCTTTGCAAGCTTGCTTGGTTGGCCAAAAAGGGCGTATGCGTTTTTTCCTGAATATATTCAGGAAAAAACGCATACGCCCTTTTTGGCCAAGTGCATCATTGTGGACGTTCTGCCTCTTTTCCTATGCTTTAACTGCCATTCCAGTCTACCTCCTGAAATCGGTTTCCTGCAATTCTGCCCCGCTTTCAAGTCCTCTTGGCAGCCTTACTTCAGTATATTTTTGGACGATAGCTGTCATTTATAACTCTGCAGGTTTGTGAATTACAGTGCCCCTGAGCTCCTTTCTTCAACTCGCTTTCTTGTGAGCTGGC